>NC_092235.1:24072475-24357475 GCF_036320965.1 Panulirus ornatus
TCCCCTTCCCTTCCCCTCCCCAGCTCGTCCCTCACGCTGTAATTGCCCCCCCCTCCTCCTCCCCTCCCCTCCCCCATCCTTGCTTCTTATCCAAGGGGTAATTTCATAGTAGCATTTAGCGCATGGCTTTAATAACTGTGGGGTGGGAGGGAGAGGGGACACGGGCGGGGGTCGAACGGGGGGCCTCCCCCCAGCCCGCCCGTCCGCCTGCATGACGACCAAATGGGGAGGGAAGGTGGGAAGGGAGGAGGGGCCCTAACTATCAAGAGGGCCCCCCCCTCTGACCTTCAAAGGGGAGGTGGGAGGGCCCCTAACCATCATCAGGGCCCCTTGCTTACTAATGAGAGGGGAGGAACCCCTGGCCATCATTTAGACCCCTTGCCTAACAATTAGAGGGAGGGCCCCTGACCATCATTAGGGCCCCTTGCCCACTAATGAGAGGGAAGGGCCCCTGACCATCATAAGAGCCCGCTGCCCACCAATGAAAAGGAGGGCCCCTGACCATCATTAGGGCCCGCTGCCTACCTATGAGAGGAGGGCCCCTCACCATCATTAGGGTCCCTTGCCCACCAATGAAGAGGAGGGCCCCTGACCATCATTAGAGCCCGTTGCCCACCAATGAGAGGGAGGGCCCCTGACCATCATTAGGGCCCGTTGCCCAACAATGAGAGGGAGGGCCCCTGACCATCATAAGGGCCCGGGGTTTCCTCGAGCTGAGGTTGGCGGCGTCTGCGGAAAAGGGGGGAAGGGGATGGAGGGGAAAAGGAGAGAGGGGGAAGGGAAGGAAAGGGGGGCTCTTGGGCCTCGTTGGAGCTCATGAGATCTGCCGTCGAAGGGGGTGGAAGGGGGTTGAGGGAAAGGGGTGTGTGTGTGTGTGTGTGTGTGTGTGTGTGTGTGTGTGTGTGTGTGTGTGTGTGAGTGAGTGTGTGTGTGTGTGTGTTCGTTCTTTTTCCCGAGCCTGCCTCCCTCCCGTCTGCCATAACTCCCCCTCCACCCCTCCTACACACCCTCCTCCTCCTCCCTCCTCCTCCTCCTCCTCCCTCCTCCTCCTCCTCTCTCGCCGATCTTCTCCTTCCTGATGACATCCTTCGCTTAATCTAGACGGGCTCCCCCTGTAATACAGCCCGCGGTAATAGGGCACCTCTGCCTCCCTGGAACCAACCAAACCCCCAAACCCCTCCACTCCCACCCCATGCCCCTCCCTCCTCTCCCATCTCCCCCCCCCCATGGCTCTGCTTTGTGATCATGGAGCCCCTGCCTCGCTATTATAGGATTTCCTCCTTGATTTAGGACTTGTTAAACTATTTACTACCCCCTTTTGGCGAGGATCAGGAATATTATCACGGGGGGGGGGGGGGTGTTTCTTATACAAGTCGAAACTCAGAAAATGGGGGGGGGGATGAACCCCCCGTTTTCTTTTTTTCTCTCTTTTTTTTTTAAGCGTTTCTCTTTATCTCTCTCGGGGAAGCCGGCTGGATACAAAGGGAAGTCTGGCCTTATATGTTATATGTCGTGTTGTGGATGATTAGAGACGTGTTCTGGGCAGCGGGCGTCTCCTACAGTAATTAGCGGTAATTACTCTAGATCGTTACAGCTATTACTTATGTATCAAGATGGAAGGTGAGGGAGAGCAGGGGAGGGAATGGGGTGTGGGGTGGGGAGGGGAGGAGAATCCCTCCTCCCTCTCCCCCCTTTCGAGAGGTTACAGTATTATATGCCTCAACCGGAAGTTGTGTATATCTTTTCTTTTTTTTCTTCTAAACCCCGTGAGCATTTGACGGTGCGATCTCTTGAGCACGACGGTACGATGCCGTCAAGCACGACGGTACGATCCTTCAAGCACGACGGTACGATCCTTCAAGCACGACGGTACGATCCTTCAAGCACGACGGTACGATGCCGTCAAGCACGACGGTACGATCCTTCAAGCACGACGGTACGATGCCGTCAAGCACGACGGTACGATCCTTCAAGCACGACGGTACGATCCTGCAAACACGACGGTACGATCCTTCATGCACGACGGTACAATCCTTCAAGCACGACGGTACGATGCCGTCAAGCACGACGGTACGATGCCGTCAAGCACGACGGTACGATCCTTCAAGCACGACGGTACGATCCTTCAAGCACGACGGTACGATCCTTCAAGCACGACGGTACGATCCTGCAAGCACGATGGTACGATCCTTCAAGCACGATGGTACGATCCTTCAAGCACGACGGTACGATCCTTCAAGCACGACGGTACGACCCTTGGCATAAAGGCCTGACCTTTCACTCGTCTCGTAAAGGTCAGGCTACGTCGTCATACGCAAGGCTCGTATCGTCAAACTTACGCCATCATACGCGAGGCTCGTATCGTCAAACTTACGCCATCATACGCGAGGCTCGTATCGTCAGACTTACGCCATCATACGCGAGGCTCCTATCGTCAAACTTACGCCATCATACGCGAGGCTCGTATCGTCAGACTTACGCCTTCATACGCGAGGCTCGTATCGTCAGACTTACGCCATCATACACGAGGCTCGTATCGTCAGACTTACACCATCATACGCAAGGCTCGTATCGTCAGACTTGTGAAGTTTAATCTCTTGTTGCTATCATCCCCTTCTATCCAGCATTTAAGACAAAAAAACAAAATCATTTCTCCATACTCTAAAACAAATGAGAATCTAATACACAACCACGTGAAGCACCAGTACACTATGTACCTGTAATTGTCTGTACTCGTGCGAAACGATTCAGTATCTGCACTGTATTGGTAGGACATCAGTTAACCCAGCCCTTTATCTTTTTATGCCAGTACACTCTATCAATATACCACGGCTCTTTCATAATCTGTTGCATGCCACTGTTAATCCCCCCAATATCCATTGGTCCAATTTAGGTAAAGGGGATTTCGCCCTTATGAAATATGTAGCGGGCATGTTTGTTTTTTTTCGCCTCTCCCAGGTGTTATGTAGCATTTGGCCGCTCACTGAAGCTATGTGAAGCTTAATCTTATAATGCAAATACCTTCAGCATTGAATACATTATACAACTATCTTCAGCATCAAGTGACACATTATATGCATATCTTCAGCATTTAGTGAAACATTCTAGGAATATTTTCATCATTAAGTGACACATTTAACAAATATTTTCAACATTAAATTACACATTATACAAATACTTTCAGCATTAAGTAACACATTATACAAATACTTTCAGCATTAAGTAACACATTATACAAATACTTTCAGCATTAAGTAACATCAACTGGACAGAACACGACCCTTATTAAATCTTGGAACCTCACTGCTCCTGTCGTGTGTTCTGTGCATGGGGGGTTCCTATTCTCGTCTGTTTCTGTTCGTCTCGGCAGCAGCAACACCAGTTCCATGGATTTCATTCCCGGAGAAGTACACCCCAGAACACCTTCCATTTAACTATATCGTAGTGATTCCTCATAGCCCCCACACACGTCGTATAAAAGACTTTTTCTTCCTTCGTCGATTATCTTCTCTTTTTCTTCCTTCGTGGATTATCTTCTCTATATAGCGCCTATTTCTGGCGCCGCTCACCGCGAGTTCCTTTCGACTCTTTTTAAGACACTACACACGTTCGAGTCCTTCGCTCTTCCGCTTCGCGTAAAAACAGGCCGAAATTCTACCCGGCTCATCATCATCATCATTATTCTCCAAACCCACGTTTATTTCCGTCTACAGCAGCAGCAGGAGGAGGTGGTGTCCTAACCAGGGGGCAACACAGTGTAACCGGGGCCTCTCCTCACCTCCACCCTCCCCTCACAAGACTTCATGCTATCATACCTCGCAATAATTATGGAACACTTCTGCCAAATTACATTCGCCGCCTTGATTAATTTACGACCAGTGAATTCCCGACTACAGAACAGCATCGCCCCAACCATTTGCTCGCTGATGGCATACACACACACACCCACACACACACACACACACACACACACTGCGTTTAGGTCTGCCCTTCAACAAACACGTTGATGCGAAGTAATATCATAAATGGATTCCTGTGATAAATTACGTAAAGTAAAAAAAAAAAAAAACTGTAGTTTCATATCGTAATTACTTGAACGTCCACACGTGTTACAGATGAGTCGCCATCTGTGTGTGTTGTGTTGTGTGTGTGTGTGTGTGTGTGTGTGTGTGTGTGTGTTTACCTATTTGTACTGTATGAGGAGGAAAGGGTTTCACACACTCGTGGGGCTCCGTCTCTTTAGTGTGTAGCCTGCGTGAACAAGGGGTACCCAAGACACCACTGAAAAGCCTGAGAGGTGTGGATGTGTCGTGTATACAAACATTCATCTATACACACTACAGAATCAAGGGGCGCGAGAGTGCGAAGACGAGACGCGTCACCATGCAAAGCTTTGATCCTCGCACCAAAGATCTCCCAAGCCTAGGATGGTCCACGGCTGTACGGCACCTTGAGCACGACAGTAAGGCCCTTGAGCACGACAGTAAGGCCCTTGAGTACGACAGTACGATCCTTGAGCACAACGATATAATCCTCTAGCACGACAATACAGCCCTTGAGCACGAAAGTACGTCCCTTGAGCACGACAGTACGGCCCTTGAGCATGACAGTACGATCCTTAAGCACGACGGTATAATCCTCGAGCACGACAATACGACCCTCGAGCACGACAATACGACCCTTGAGCACGACAGTATGGCCCTTGAGCACGACAGTACGATCCTTGAGCACGACGGTATAATCCTCGAGCACGACAATACGACCCTCAAGCACGACAATACGACCCTTGAGCACAAGAGCGCGACCCTTGAGCACGAGAGCGCGACCCTTGAGCACGACAGTACGGCCCTTGAGCACGACGGTACGATCCTTGAGCACAACGGTACGACACTTGATCACGAACCCTATATATATATATATATCCAGCGTCGTACCGTTGTGGTCTTTTCCAAGCTAACCAGCCCTATCGACCCACCAGCACAAGCTGTCCGAATCAGCCTCACTCTGTCTGTAACTTCGGAGGTTGGGTGATTATCTGAGCTCTAATCAAGGCCGCTAACAATCAAGTTATAACCAAGAGACCAAAACTTTTCCTGAACATATTCTTCAGCCGTTCAAAGCAACGCTTTGGGTCATGCGCGCTCTCACTAAATAGGTCGTCTTCGTGTGTTCCTTAAGAAAAACAACAAAATGATGATGAAAAAAAAAAAAGAGAGTTAAGAAAGTATAACTGGAGAGAGAGAGAGAGAGAGAGAGAGAGAGAGAGAGAGAGAGAGAGAGAGAGAGAGAGAGAGAGAGAGAGAGAGAGAGAGAGATTGACGTAAGGCGGGCCGCGTTACTAATTGCGAAATTACTTTTACTTACTTAAAGTTAATGGGACATTTTACCACCAGCATGTTACTGCTGCTGCCTTGCTATGGGAGAGTCAGGTTAATGTCAACACAACTATACACCTCGGGTGTTTAACCTCCGCTGTATTATTCCAACGCCGAACAAAATTCGAAAGGCAACTCATCAGCTCAGAAAAGCGACGTCAAACCGACAATTCAATCGGGTTAATGGACATTTTGCCTCTTGTCATGTTAGCAAAAACATTAACATACTTCGCAACTGTAATCAGTGAATGGCAACAGCGTTTCAAAATGTTTCAATTAACAGATGCGTCAGCTCGAGGCCATAAATCAAAATGGTATTCATTTATAAACTTGATATGACACACACACACACAGTTGGGCTGGGGAAAAAAATTATGTGTCACCACTACACACACACACACACACACACACACACACACTCGCCTGTTCACATGACCCCGTACAATACAAAATGTAATAGTTTGGCATAGAAAATTCTCTTCACATATTCAACACAACTCCTACCAAAACTGTGCGATCAAGCCAGAGCTATGGCAACAAAATACGTCAAGAAATGAAATAAAAAAAGAATCATCCTAGTGTAATTATCGTAATTATCCTATCGTTTAAAGAGCGTGATATTCAAATGCAAAATACTACGAACTGTGTTATTAATACAGAAAACGGAATACACCTCTTAGGTGCATCATTATCTATGTATAGATACGAGTCCTCTAAACATAAATGAGTCTACCATTTCAGAGGTAATACAGTATAACACAAGAGGCAGACATATAGTAAACTTCCCAATGCCCGGAGGAGACTAGGCTTTTCATCGCCCCGCATATACATCCCAATGAAACGCGTATTCAAAGGATGTTAAATAAGTCGAGATTCTGGGCTTGATTACCTTGTATGGTAGAGATAAAGGATCACATTCTGTTATAATCAAGGTCTTCCCTTAAATCATGCTTTACCCTTATATCATGGGTTACTCTTTTTTTTTTTTTTTTTTAAGTCAATCTACATTCGGGAATACGATTAAGTTAATCCCGACGCTTGACAGGCGACACAAATGACATATAGAAAAATAATGATTTTTTTTGTGTTCACCTATTTTGACTATTGGATGAAAACCAACATGGCAAATTGTTACGATACCCAAAGGTAAGTCAAGTCACGTAAACCAACTACCCAAGAATCATCTCTCCTGTTTTTAATGAGTCAGTTCTCTATACATTTCAACCACGGCCCAAGTCCCTGTATCATTCAAACCCAAAGGCTAGTAACCTGATGGGAATCATTGAACTACGGTCAGTAGTAGGGTAAGGTGTGTGACACTTTACTACTTTTAATAAGGGTATACGGTACTTTTGGAAAGAAAAAAAAACTAGACCTTTTTAAATTCGTAGAGAAGGAAGCATCCTATTGTTTCTCAATATGGGAATAACATAATCAACCACCATAATCAATATCTGGAATTCGTCTCTGCTGCATGCGCCATCGTGTCGCAGATCAGTTTGTTGACAAACGACGCCTCCTAATGTAAACAAACACCGCTGACCAATCACGCACTCCGCAGATAACTAGTTGGGGCGATGGCGAAACAGGCAGCTGCAACTGCTAAGTACATACGGTCGGCAGCTTTCGAACAGTAATGTCCAGCGTGTGTGTAAGAGAGAGAGAGAGAGAGAGAGAGAGAGAGAGAGAGAGAGAGAGAGAGAGAGAGAGAGAGAGAGAGAGAGAGAGAGAGAGAGAGAGAGTTTTTACACTCGTGTTGCCCTGTATCTTAACTCTGTGTGTGTGTGTGTGTGTGTGTGTGTGTGTGTGTGTGTGTGTGTGTGTGTGTGTGAGTTTAATGAGGAGATGAGGAGTCATGAAACACCACATTCATTCAGCAAATGATTAAGATATAGTCTCGGTGAAGAACGTTCCTCGGAGAGGGATCCAATCCTTCCCAAATGCATGATGCTCCTACTAAGGGGAATCCAGTCCCTCGAAGATAAGGATTCCATTCTCCCGATGGGATCAAATCCCTTAGAAAGGGATCCAATCCTAAGGGAAAGGATTAAGCCACTCAAAAGGGATCAAAATCTCTTTAAGGAGGGATTTCATCTCCCGGTAAGGACGATCCAATCCCTTGGCGAAGAGATTAAATCCCCTGGAAAGATATGAAATCCTCCAGAGATCAAATCTCTCAGAGGGGGACTGGAAACCTCTCGCTGAGAGATATATCCCCTTCGGAGATCCAATCCCACGGAAAGGGATCCAATCCCTTCAGAAAAAAAAGGCGATGTAATCCCTCGGAAAAGGGGGATGTAATCCCTCGGAAAGTGAGTATCCAATCCCTCCCAGTGCGATCGTATCCCAGGGAAAGGGATCAAAGCCCTGGGAGAGTAATCAAATAATCTAAAAAAAAAAAAAAAGGGGAAAAAAAATCATGACAGAAAACGAACACAAGGGGACGCACACACGCGCGCACAAACACAGACACACACACACACACACACACACACACACACACACACACACACAGAGTCGCCCTGATCATCTCTCATTAACCTGGAATTAGTAAGAACATCAAAAGGACACGTCTTTTATCCAGCAGCCGCGGACGCCGTCTTTGCACACAGCTTTCCACCTACAAAGAGAGATAATGGCTGGCTAACAAAGGCGCCCAGTTTTACAAGGTGAAGCTTGGAGGGAGAGAGAGAGAGAGAGAGAGAGAGAGAGAGAGAGAGAGAGAGAGAGAGAGAGAGATCTACGAGTTTCTGTCAACAAGACAGGGGCTTGCGCGTAACGCTCACCGCATATCTTGCATGTTGAATATTTCTCTCTCTCTCTCTCTCTCTCTCTCTCTCTCTCTCTCTCTCTCTCTCTCTCTCTCTCTCTCTCTCTCTCTCTCAATGCACGTTAGGTAATTATCAGGAAACTGATAATTACCCAATTATCTACTTTTTTTTCTAACTAGTTTGCGCTTTTTCCGTTTCATGTTTTCTATTTGAGAGAGAGAGAGAGAGAGAGAGAGAGAGAGAGAGAGAGAGAGAGAGAGAGAGAGAGAGAGAGAGAGAGAGAGAGAGGGAAGGGGGGGAGAGAAATTCCCAGTAAGTAAGTAAGACAAGCGTCGAGTGGAGGGGTGGGGGAGGAGAAGGAAAAAATCGTTGATTTCATTTCAGCTTAAAACCAGAATTCGAGACTCATCTCTTCAATTCCATAATATGTTCCACGAACTTTAACATAATCAGCCACACGAGTACCCAGCCGACTGCTCTAAGACAAACATCCTTTCCCCGAACAGCGAAGACGTATAATTCTCAAAAAATCTCTTCTCTAGTCTCCATCATCCACTTCGAATATTACCTCTCCATTTTACAAGTCTATAAAAAAACATATGAAAAAAAGAAAGTTCACATCAATTTCTTGCCAACTGTTTATTTCAGTCATCAGTTCTATTCTTCATGACAGACGGCAATGATTGAGGCATTGAATTCCCAACTATAGAACATGAGAAAAATTCGACCAACTGAATTATCACAAATACCCCCCCATTATGTCACAGAAAACGGGAGATAACAGTTATTTCTTAACAAACCGTAATTTACATTCATAACTTCAAGGTTTTAATAATATCTGTACTAGTATTGTAATAAAATGGGTGATAAAGGAAGAAAATATTTCATATGTGAATATACATATATATGTGAATATATATATATTTTTTTTTTTTTTTTTTTTTTATACTTTGTCGCTGTCTCCCGCGTTTGCGAGGTAGCGCAAGGAAACAGACGAAAGAAATGGCCCAACCCCCCCCCCCATACACATGTACATACGTCCACACACGCAAATATACATACCTACACAGCCTTCCATGGTTTACCCCAGACGCTTCACATGCCTTGATTCAATCCACTGACAGCACGTCAACCCCTGTATACCACATCGCTCCAATTCACTCTATTCCTTGCCCTCCTTTCACCCTCCTGCATGTTCAGGCCCCGATCACACAAAATCTTTTTCACTCCATCTTTCCACCTCCAATTTGGTCTCCCTCTTCTCCTCGTTCCCTCCACCTCCGACACATATATCCTCTTGGTCAATCTTTCCTCACTCATTCTCTCCATGTGCCCAAACCATTTCAAAACACCCTCTTCTGCTCTCTCAACCACGCTCTTTTTATTTCCACACATCTCTCTTACCCTTACGTTACTTACTCGATCAAACCACCTCACACCACACATTGTCCTCAAACATCTCATTTCCAGCACATCCATCCTCCTGCGCACATCTCTATCCATAGCCCACGCCTCGCAACCATACAACATTGTTGGAACCACTATTCCTTCAAACATACCCATTTTTGCTTTCCGAGATAATGTTCTCGACTTCCACACATTTTTCAAGGCTCCCAAAATTTTCGCCCCCTCCCCCACCCTATGATCCACTTCCGCTTCCATGGTTCCATCCGCTGACAGATCCACTCCCAGGTATCTAAAACACTTCACTTCCTCCAGTTTTTCTCCATTCAAACTCACCTCCCAATTGACTTGACCCTCACCCCTACTGTACCTAATAACCTTGCTCTTATTCACATTTACTCTTAACTTTCTTCTTCCACACACTTTACCAAACTCAGTCACCAGCTTCTGCAGTTTCTCACATGAATCAGCCACCAGCGCTGTATCATCAGCGAACAACAACTGACTCACTTCCCAAGCTCTCTCATCCCCAACAGACTTCATACTTGCCCCTCTTTCCAAAACTCTTGCATTTACCTCCCTAACAACCCCATCCATAAACAAATTAAACAACCATGGAGACATCACACACCCCTGCCGCAAACCTACATTCACTGAGAACCCATCACTTTCCTCTCTTCCTACACGTACACATGCCTTACATCCTCGATAAAAACTTTTCACTGCTTCTAACAACTTGCCTCCCACACCATATATTCTTAATACCTTCCACAGAGCATCTCTATCAACTCTATCATATGCCTTCTCCAGATCCATAAATGCTACATACAAATCCATTTGCTTTTCTAAGTATTTCTCACATACATTCTTCAAAGCAAACACCTGATCCACACATCCTCTACCACTTCTGAAACCACACTGCTCTTCCCCAATCTGATGCTCTGTACATGCCTTCACCCTCTCAATCAATACCCTCCCATATAATTTACCAGGAATACTCAACAAACTTACACCTCTGTAATTTGAGCACTCACTCATATATATATATATATATATATATATATATATATATATATATATATATATATATATATATATATATATATATATATATATATAAGAAGATCTTTACACAAGCTTAGGCTTCGATGGTATGATGGCGCATTAAGCCAAAGGACTCAATACAGCAAGTCACCACGAGAGAAAATATAATATATGCCATAAAAATTGAATAAATGAACTGATAAACGAATGTAAAATGTATAAACAATCATTAAGCATGCAAATTACATGTAATCAAGACCCGTGAAAGTATATAAGCCTGAACTATGGAAATATTTAGTTACATATTTGAAATCCTCAACTGTAGAATACTCAGCATACCACTGGCAAATATTTGGAATGGATGGGGGAAAAAATAATGTATTTTCTGGTTTCTGGTTGGAATAACTAACAGCTGTAAGTATTTATATTATATATTACATAAGTGCAATATATATATATATATATATATATATATATATATATATATATATATATATATATATATATATATATATATATTTAAACTATTCGCCATTTCCCGCGTTAGCGAGGTAGCGTTAAGAACAGAGGACTGGGCCTTTGTGGAATATCCTCACCTGGCCCCCCCTCTGTTCCTTCTTTTGGAAAAAAAAAAATATATATATATACATATTCTCCATTTCCCGCATTAGCGAGGTAGCGTTAAGAGCGGAGGAGGGGGAATATCCTCACTTGGCCCCCTTCTCTGTTCCTTCTTTTGGACTGTGTTCCAGTATCGAAGCAGACCGTGGCCTGCTGTTTATAGCAAAGTCAGAACGGGAGTCTAGGTAACGGACAATGGTAGTGGGGAGGGTCGAACTGGCGACCATGCTCAGAGATGACTTTCTCCGTTGCCGTAACCGTCATGGGGAACTGTTCATATGGAGCAGATAAAACCAGAAAAAAAAGAAAAAAAATAATGACATAACACCCAGAAACTGACGTAATATTTGAGAAAGTTCTCCAACACGGTACGAGTGGACGAAAGATAAGGGTGGGAAAGGAAGCTCGAACGAAGAGAAGCCATGGGGAGTTATCAAAGTGCTGGGTGCCAAGCAATCTGGGTTTGGAGGGAAGGAGTCGTCGCAACTCATGCCATCTTAACGAAGGAAAAGCAATGACTGCGCATGCTTGGCCACGACTGGTTATCTCAATTAATCCCCTAATTAGATGCAGTGTTGCTAACCGTTGCTCCTATTGCATTCACTTTACATAAAAACACTATTTTTTTTTCTTCTTTTACTTCGGAGGCTCCAGCCACGATCAAAAGTCAATAGTGAGGCCAGGGCCCTAAACTGAACTAAAGAGGTTAATGGGAGGGGGAAAAAGGGGGAGACATGGGAATGTATTTACGAATTCGGGTCCATCCATGAGATTCCAATGGCCATACAGTAATCATGTGATGCATCAATTTACCGAGTATTGCCTGGTCTGGCTAGTAGTGGTGGGGGCACACAAGCAGCCAGCCCTCGGGAGGCATTATACCAAAGTAATACCTACAGAAGAGAGAAAGTGAACCAACATTGCAGCGACGGGAAAGCCATTCCATTTTTTGAAGCTATCCTCGGAGAGACGTTGGACCGCTTTCGACTCGAACTCTGACAAGTAAGGATGCAGAGTTCGAACCCACCCTACATGTGAGAGCATTACCCCCATACAAGGACGAATCGATCCTTTGTATAAACGAAGCAACTGTTCGGAAGTAAAAGAAATGTCGACATCTATACATGATTCCCAGGTTCTAAGAGCGGCAGACGTGGCTATTTTCGTAATGAAAAGTCACCTTTGGAGACGCTGTGTTATTGAAAGTGCAGTCCATTTTCAAAGACCTTCCTCCAAAGGTGTCCACATTTCCCTATGACTGGAAGTAGCGCAGCAACGGGCTCTGAGAAGACGTCGTGGGTAACACTCAAGCCCCAAGACTCCTTCTTAGAAACAGATCCAGGAGTAAATATATGAATAAATACATATCCTTCTCCAAACCTCACTTTTCCTTCCCTTTTTTTTTTTTCTTCCTCCTATTCCTCTACGGGGCTCGCGCGGGCAAAACCTTTAAGACCGGAGCTCAAGGCAACGTACGTAGATAGATGATCTCATCGCTGACGTGGTCGCGATATAAACCCTCCCCCCCCCCCACCCCCCGTTGCGGAACGACTCTTATAAGCCAGCCGGCAGACGACCTCTGGAGGGGGGGGGGGGGGTTGGTTGGTGGAGGGAGGGAGGGAGTCGTCCATACTGCCTCATCACCGTCTCTTGCGCCCTCACGACCGCTATACCTTCCTTAAACCCTCCTCCCCTCCCCCTCCCTTCCTCCCCCCCCGCCGTCGTCGTCGCCGCCAGGCATGCCGTGTCGCCGGTCTTCTACCCCCCCTCTCCCTCTCCCCATCCCCCACTACACCTCCCCCTCCCGTTGGGGTGGTTAGTGATGACCTCTACCAGGGGAGATGATGATGTCGCAAGGGCTGACATCCTTTACTTGGCGTGGTGTCGCAAGCGGTGACATCAGCCCAGTGCAGGAACTCGAAACCGGACCCTTTAGATTCATGGGACGCCATAGTACCCAGTGTACTACGGAGATTCCCGGGTGCGTGTGTGTATTTGGGGAGGGGAGGGGGGGGGCAGTTTTGCTGCACTCCTTTGTATTTGTTCTAATTAGGTTTCTATGAGTCTTTCCCCCAAGAGGTTTACTTTCAGAGTGACAAAATTAGTTCTGCTGCTCCTCTTTGTATTTGATCTAATTCTTGTTCGTCTGTGATCGAGACTGATCCAAAGCGAGTATTGTAATCTTCGATTTATCGTTTATATTTCTTGACATGAAATCTTACGTTACATTTTGATTTGTTTTGTTCTGCTCTTCTATATGCTGCTGGGCACTGTTTTCCTCATGTAAGACCATCACTGATCAACACCCTAAGGTCTTCGCTACTGGGCACTGTTTTCCTCGTCAAAATCATTGCTGATGAACATCCTAGGATCTTCCTTCTTCTTTATTTGTGTGTGTAATTCTTGATGGTTTATGAAACATTTTCTACTCGTAATTTATATTCCTCTCACCAAGGTTTAAGGCAAGGAGGCTGGGGTAAGGTCCAAGTCACCGCGTGACATGAGAAAGATAAGGGAAGGGAGGGAGGGAGGGCCTTGGGTCAGTGTGGGAGTGAGGGAGGGAGGGACCCTTGGGTCAGTGAGGGAGTGAGGGAGGAGGAGCCAGCGGGAGGGAGAGAGGGAGGCGGTGGTGGCCAGGTATAATTACGAGTCGGGAGATCAAAGACAACGACTGTAGAGACTCGGTCCTAACCTCGGTCTTGTGTGGGGGTGGGGGGTTATACCCCCTTTACACCTCCTCCCTACCCTCCACCTGCCCCTCCTTACCCTCCACAAGGCCCCGTCCTTCCCTCCATCAGTCCTCCCCTACCCATCACAGCCCTCCGCAAGCCTCACTCCACTCCTCCCTTCCCTGATTATTAACGCCCCTTCACAGCTCACACCACTTCATATCCTCCATAACCATGCCCTCCCAGCTGTCTGACAACGTCATTATATATATATCATACCTATATCACATTACGCTCTATATCAACATTATACACATCATACCTATACTACGATATGCTTTATATAATCTATATAAAAAAAAAAAAATCTAGTGGCAGGACACACCGATGAACACCTCAGAACTTCCCAACGATACGAAAATAGACAATAAAATCCAAAGGTCGACAGCTTAATGCTCAGAATCGACTGAGACTAAATTGATGTTGTGGTCAGAAACAAATGGCAAATGGTTTTCAGAGAAGAAGACCTATGCAACGTAATTCAGTGTTGTGATAAAATTATCACACGCGAAAGCAACACGTTTCCGAAAGCCATTGCCAGAATTACATGGATAAAATGCTTAGGGAGATAACTAGTAATGGTCTTGCTGTACTAAGCAAAGCAGAGAGAAATATAAACTATAAAACGTAAGATGCAATGCTCTTTTAGCGTCCAATTCAGACCTTATTTACAAGAAAAACGCTGTTCATTTATGACCACAAAAACTTTATGAAAGACCAAGGAAAACTAGAACGCATACAGAGAAGAGCAACAATACTAATTCCGTCCCTTACAAACAAATAACCAAAAACGAACAGAGGTCTGCAATCATTTGCTCTAAAATGACGTAGGCTTCAAGGAGCTTTCGATACATTTTCTCCAAAAATACTTCATAATTACGGTGACTTAACTGACAATTTCCTCACGTAAGACTGAGACAGAAAGAATGACCAGAAATAACAGTATCTAGTTGGTGATGGAGCTGTTACATAATCACAGACAGACGTTTCTTCAACAAGAGACATCTATAAACACCGCGAAGACCAGCGATACATTCAAATCACGTCCACACAAACAGCCTGGTAACGCTGATTATTGCTGAATGGGCCAGTTCATGAATGACGAGTGTAACACACAAGTGTCTCAACCTTTTTTTATTTCTTTCTGTAAAGAAAATGGGATAAAATGCTTCCTCCGCAGATGACTCACCTGCTGGATCTCGATGAGTGCGCCTTGTCATATGCATATGTTCCAATAAAATTTCCATGTCTGTACGCTCTCTCTCCATACTAAAAGCGGCGCTGCTTAATAGCTACCCTCCCGCTGACCGATGTGCCGGAGGGAGAGGTGGTGCGAGAGTAGGAGCCTTCTGCTCGACTGTTATCTGGCTTTCCAGCAGATAACCCTCCCTCGCCAATTCATTTTCCTTTATTTTTCTTTTCTTTGTACGGTTCTCACTTACGTGTCTCAAAGCTCGTCCTCGTCGTCCCTCTACTTGACCAAAAGAATCTCCCACACTCGGCAAAACCTCGGACAGACAACTACAACCCTCATCAGAACTCACGAAATACCGGAGTTGACCCTGATGGGTGGACAACAGCTGCCCAGCGTGCGTATTCGTGCATGCGTGACTGCATCCGTGCGTGAGAGGTTTAGAAAAAAAAAAGGGGGGGGAGAGGGGGGAAGGTGAGATTAGCAACCGTGCGGGTGTAGCTGGTTGGTAAGGTGTGTGGAAGCTGCTGAAACTGCCCGGGTGGAGACTTGCGCGGGGAGGTATGTGTTTGTGTGTGTGTGTGTGTGTGTGTGTGTGTGTGTGTGTGAGGTGGGGTGAGGGAGGGGAGGTTGTCGGTCACGTCATCAGGAGGAAGGCGGATGAACCCTGCATCAGAACCCCAGACTTTAAATAAGATCAAAAACATCGCTGGCTCTGCTGGTTACGCTACCTTCCATTCCATTCCATTCCATTGCTGGCCGGGTCTCGGGCGCGACAAGTTCTCTCTCTCTCTCTCTCTCTCTCTCTCTCTCTCTCTCTCTCTCTCTCTCTCTCTCTCTCTCTCTCTCTCTCTATTTCTTACTGGTGTTAGAGATCCTGGGTTGTTAGCATGTCTGTCCCTTACTGAATGTCTGTCTCATCTCGCCTTTTTCCTCTCTCTCTCTCTCTCTCTCTCTCTCTCTCTCTCTCTCTCTCTCTCTCTCTCTCTAAACCCGACCAATTTTTTTTCACGGTTAAAAAAAAGGGGGGGGCAATATTTCTCAAGAAACCTTCCTTTGGTAAGTGTAAACGTTGCACTCACGAAGAAAAATTTGCCCCAGATACTTGAAATAGTAACCTAACTTTGTCCTACGTAAATAAAAGGGGTCTTCAACTTTGCCCCTGATAATGAAGTATTTAACCTTTGCCCCACATACGTGACAAGTATCCTAACTTTGTCCCAAGACACGTGAAAAGTATTCTAACACTGCCCTAAACACATGAGAAGTATCATAAATTCGCCACGTGTATTTGAGAAGTATCAAAATGTTTCCCCCAAAAAATACTTGATCAGTATTCTAACTTTACCTCAGATACTTGGGACGTGTTCTCATTCTAGTCACAGCAAACAATTATCATATAATTCCAACCAACACCCGAATCTCTGGTGAACTCTGTTCTCTCATCCAACACCCGAATCTCTGGTGAACTCTGTTCTCTTCTCCAACACCCGAATCTCTGGTGAACTCTGTTCTCTCATCCAACACCCGAATCTCTGGTGAACTCTGTTCTCTCATCCAACACCCGAATCTCTGGTGAACTCTGTTCTCTCATCCAACACCCGAATCTCTGGTGAACTCTGTCCTCTCATCCAACACCCGAATCTTTGGTGAACTCTGTTCTCTCATCCAACACCCGAATCTCTGGTGAACTCTGTTCTCTCATCCAACACCCGAATCTCTGGTGAACTCTGTTCTCTCATCCAACATCCGAATCTCTGGTGAACTCTGTTCTCTCATCCAACACCCGAATCTCTGGTGAACTCTGTTCTCTCATCCAACACCCGAATCTCTGGTGAACTCTGTTCTCTCATCCAACATTCGAATCTCTGGTGAACTCTGTTCTCTCATCCAACACCCGAATCTCTGGTGAACTATGCTCTCTATGGCGCCATCAACCACAACATGGGTACGACTGCATCGTAAATCACGTTTTTAATTCTTTTTATTTTTTTGCGACTGCAATCATAGATCTATTTTTCTAATTTTAGTTTGCTTGTTTTCGCTTATCGTGTACCGTTACTGTAGCATTTATCTTATCAGTCAGATTTGGTCACTATGGCTTGGCTGTTCATGTGTGTGTGTGTGTGTGTGTGTGTGTGTGTGTGTGCGCGTGTGTGTGTGTGTGTGTGTGTAGGGCGAGGGAGAGGGGGGGGGGGGTGAATTATTATCTATTTGTTATCATCAGTTTGTACACACTGGGAGGGGAGTTTTGCACTCGCGCAGCCGCCATCTCTTCCCCCGGGCATTCCTGTTTTGCACAGGGTTGATGACCTAGGCAGAGTCACTGGTATTTCATTTGGCTTAGTTTGTTCCAAGAGCCCGCGATAATGTAGGTCAGGAAATGATTCCTCACTTCTCTCCGTACACTTTCTCACCTACCTCCGTATACTTCCTCACCTACCTCCGTACACTTCCTCACTTACCTCCCTACACTTCCTCACCTACCTCCGTACACTTCCTCTCTTCTCTCCCTACACTTCCTCACCTGCCTCCGTACACTTCCTCACTTCTCTCCGTACACTTCCTCACCTACCTCCGTATACTTCCTCACTGACCTCCCTACACTTCCTCACCTACCTCCGTACACTTCCTCACTTACCTCCGTACACTTCCCCACTTACCTCCGTACACTTCCTCACATACCTCCGTACACTTCCCCACTTACCTCCGTACACTTCCTCACCTACTTCCGTACACTTCCCCGCTTACCTCCGTAAACTTCCTCACTTACCTCCGTACATTTCCTCTCTTACCTCCGTACACTTCCTCACCTACCTCCGTACACTTCCTCACCTACCTCCGTACACTTCCTCACTTTCGTACACTTCCTTGTGGATCTCTTCTCGTTAAACACTTCATGAAATTTCCATCTGGCATTGTAGTCTTTCTCTGCTACTTGGCGGTCCATTTTCAAAGCTCCCCCCCCCCCCCCCCCCCATCCCCCGCCAGGTGTTGAGCCGGAGGGAACGGTGGGTGGGGAAGCCGTTCCCTTTTAACTATCCTGTCTCTTAGCATACTCAAGATAATGACCCCGGGACCGTCGTCCTACGGATGAACTTGTCAGTGATCATACGTTTCCTGTTCTCTCTCTCTCTCTCTCTCTCTCTCTCTCTCTCTCTCTCTCTCTCTCTCTCTCTCTCTCAGTGCCAGTAATGTGTGAAAGTTTGGGGTTATGTATTTGCTAGCGCTAGAAATGTGTGAAAGTTTAGGGTTATGTACTTGCTAGTGCTAGGAATGTATGATAGTTTGGGGTTACGTATTTGCTAGTGCTAGTAATGTGCTAAAGTTTGAGGGTTATGTATTTGGAGAATTCCTTTCGCGCGCGTTCGCTCCCAGAAATCCGCAATCCCCCCCCCCCCCCTTCCAGATTCAATGCGAGGTACATGTGCCAGGGATACGTGTTCGTGTGTGTGTGTGTGTGTGTGTGTGTGTGTTTGTCGTAAACATCAGTCTGTTTGTTCGCCCTCGTATCCGCTGATGACGGATCCGATAACACAAGTCGTCTCGTGTTTTACTCACCAACACCAGCAGTTAAGAGGCTGCAGTAAGTGCAGCTGTGGCGCCTGCGAGTGACACTAACGGTGGAAGCATTAACTTGTAGCGAATTCAAACAAGCGTGTGTGAATGAACCAGTTCCTTCACGGAATGGTGTTGCGGTTGGCGACCGCACCACATTCATGGCCCCAAAGAAATCCTGCATTCACTGACATATTTCTTTCTTGTATCTCCCCGATGATGTGATTATTACACGAAAGAGCACTTGGGAACTTATCGTGTTTCATTTTCCCGTGGACACAGGAATATATATATATATATATATATATATATATATATATATATATATATATATATATATATATTTTTTTTTTTTTTTTTTATACTTTGTCGCTGTCTCCCGCGTTTGCGAGGTAGCGCAAGGAAACAGACGAAAGAAATGGCCCAACCCCCCCCCATACACATGTACATACACACGTCCACACACGCAAATATACATACCTACACAGCTTTCCATGGTTTACCCCGGACGCTTCACATGCCTTGATTCAATCCACTGACAGCACGTCAACCCCTGTATACCACATCGCTCCAATTCACTCTGGAGCGATGTGGTATACAGGGGTATATATATATATATATATATATATATATATATATATATATATATATATATATATATATATATATATATCTTAAACTTTTGTGTCAGCTAGAAAATGCTCATAAGCATTCTTTTCTCCAACTTGGCGCGACACCAGAAAGGTTTTTAGGATCATTAAACTCTTTAAAAAAAAATAAATTTGAAAAAAAAAGAGAATGGATCGCCGGAAAAAGAAACATAGCGTCTCTTTAAAAGTGGAAAGTCGGGAACACAAGAAGTCCATTTCAAGAACTGTTGTCGCCCTACACTGTTCACGCCCGTGGCGTCTCCTCCCTCCTCCCCCGCCATTCTGGGGCGCCCCCCCCCCCCCCGCCCCCCCTAACAGACTTCACAATGGGAGTGGAAACTCCTCCTCAAAAGCCGTGCAAAGTGTTCTAACGAAAAAGTGTCTCTCTCTTTCGGAAACTTTCGAATTCCACAGTTAGACAAGTGGACCTCCGAAACTTCCTAGGCTCTTCTTAAAGTAGATCTGGAACTTCATATATATATATATATATATATATATATATATATATATATATATATATATATATATATATATATATATACTTTTTTTTTTTTTTTGCTTTGTCGCTGTCTCCCGCGTTTGCGAGGTAGCGCAAGGAAACAGACGAAAGAAATGGCCCAACCCACCCCCATACACATGTATATACATACGTCCACACACGCAAATATACATACCTACACAGCTTTCCATGGTTTACCCCAGACGCTTCACATGCCTTGATTCAATCCACTGACAGCACGTCAACCCCGGTATACCACATCGCTCCAATTCACTCTATTCCTTGCCCTCCTTTCACCCTCCTGCATGTTCAGGCCCCGATCACACAAAATCTTTTTCACTCCATCTTTCCACCTCCAATTTGGTCTCCCTCTTCTCCACGTTCCCTCCACCTCCGACACATATATCCTCTTGGTCAATCTTTCCATGTGACCAAACCATTTCAAAACACCCTCTTCTGCTCTCTCAACCACGCTCTTTTTATTTCCACACATCTCTCTTACCCTTACGTTACTTACTCGATCAAACCACCTCACACCACACATTGTCCTCAAACATCTCATTTCCAGCACATCCATCCTCCTGCGCACAACTCTATCCATAGTCCACGCCTCGCAACCATACAACATTGTTGGAACCACTATATATATATATATATATATATATATATATATATATATATATATATATATATATATATATATTATCCCTGGGGATAGGGGAGAAAGAATACTTCCCACGTATTCCCTGCGTGTCGTAGAAGGCGACTAAAAGGGGAGGGAGCGGGGGGCTGGAAATCCTCCCCTCTCGTTTTTTTTTAATTTTCCAAAAGAAGGAACAGAGAATTGGGCCAGGTGAGGGCATTCCCTCAAAGGCCCAGTCCTCTGTTCTTAACAATACCTCGCTAACGCGGGAAATGGCGAATAGTTTAAAAGAAAAAAAAAAAAAAAAAAAAAAATATATATATATATATATATATATATATATATATATATATATATATATATATATATATGCCTCGATGGAGGGGGGGAAAGGGGATGCCATTTCGTGTGTGGCGGGGTGGCGATGAGAATGGATGAAGGCAGTAAGTATGGATACGTACATGTGTATGTATGTATATGTCTGTGTATGTATATGTATGTATACGTTGAAATGTATATGTATGTATATGTGCGTGTGTAGGCGTTTATGTATTTGCATGTGTATGTGGGGGGGTTGGGTCATTCTTCGTCTGTTTCCTTGCGCCACCTCGCTAACGCAGGAGACGGCGATTAAGTATAATATATATATATATATATATATATATATATATATATATATATATATATATATATATATAAAGTAAACCGAGTCCCCATTTTCCATGGGACCGATCAAGTGCTTACATACGTACCCAATTTGTGGGAATTAAATTCTATGGACCCGAGGGGTCGCGAACCCTCGTCCCGTCGTTTAGCAAAGGACAGTGACATCTAACGCCCTTGGTCGTGTGGTAGACGACATCCCGCTGCTCTGTAACAGTCGCCAACAATTTTCCAAGCGCCTGGCCGCTCAAAAATACAATCTATGATGCAGTCAAATGCAATTACCCACGGTGTCTTGATTCTATGGCAGGAAATGTATGCATGAATCGCTTTTCTTCTCAAATGATAATCTTCTAAGTCTGCAGGCGACACCAGTCGTAGCGACCACAGGATTACGGCGTCATTGGACTCTGTCGCTGGCGATAATACGAAGGGAATAACACGCAGATCAAGGGAGTCCCGTTTGTACGGCCAGAACCCCACTCGAGTAAGCACTGTCTGGCAACTGTGAATTAGCTTTGGTCTTATCTAAAGAAATCGTCCATATATATACATATATATATATATATATATATATATATATATATATATATATATATATATATATATATATGATGTAAAATATTTCAAAATATTCCTGTTTAAATAGCCAAACATCCTCTCTTAGGTTATCTCGAATTTTAGCTGCGTATCTCCAATCGCCGATAAATTCCTGGTCGCTTATCTGAGAGCACTTAAGAATCTTTACATTACCGCAGTCAAAACGACACAGTCACGTTAATCAATTGAGCACGACGCCACGACCCCCTTACCCACGATCGTATGAGCCTGGAAAACGCCGCGACGGCCTTCGGGGATGGTGGGGGTAATTCCTTTTTTTGACACAAGCCCTTAAGTTAGGGGGTCATGTAAACACTCACATGAGTGTATCAAAGGGTCGTCCTGTCGTGTTCAAGATCCGTAACGTCGTGCTCAGGGGGGTCGTACCACCGTGCCAAAGGGTCGTACTGTCGTGTTCAAGATCCGTACCGTCGTGCTCAGGGGGTCGTACCACCGTGCCAAAGGGTCGTAGTGTGTTCAAGGTCCATACGTCGTGGCGCGAGGGTCGTACTGTCGTTTTCAAGCTGTTAATTACGGCTCGTCATAATATTTCAGGGGGGACGCGTAGATACGAAGCGTAAACTACCAGATATCACACTCTCGAAACTGAATAAATTAAGAGCGAAATAGCTAACTACTTCCTCATTGTACGCCTCACAAGGTCGCGGTGATCTCAAACCTTCGTCAATATGAATCAAATCAAGAAAAAATTTGATAGAAAAAAATAATGTCAGTCAAAATTTCATAACGTCAGAGCCGTCACACATTTTTCAATTTTTTTTTCTATTTTTTCCCCTGGTTATCACGACGGGAAAATATTCATTAGCTAATTTTCATTTGAAAATCAATTAAATCAGCAGATTTCAATTCATTTTTGAATTACTAAGATATATATATATATATATATATATATATCGTCGCTGGTGATAATATATACGACAGAATGTGAGGAAATTTATAAGGTGACATATCCAACGAGATGTATTCCCTAATAACATATTGTATCAACAAATGCCAGTATGCAGCATCGAAGGAAAGGTCATATAAAGTATCTCCTTAAACATGCATCAATTTTTGCACTGTATACTAATTTTTCATGCATACCAGCAAAGTTATTCCGTGGAGATGGCCTTCGTAGTTTCTCAAAGGAAAAGAAAACGATTTACAGATAATGAAGGGAAAATATACATCATGCATATAGAGTAATTCTCCAGTCGGCTCTAAGTTTAGCGATTCAGTCGACCTTTTATTTCGCTGATCTTAGCTCTTCACGCTAAGGATTGTCGTGAGCCCAGAAATCCTACTGAACTCTAACTAAATTCATCCTCAAAACAGACACTTGTTCCTGATATCTATTTTCTGAAGTTCTTTCTATGACCCTATGTTTCCCTTCAACAGGAAAGAGTCACTGGATCATTTCCAATCATAAATAAGATAATCATTACAACTGACGTTACTATAATCAATATCTCGTTAATCATCATCGAGATGAGGTGTGAGACAGCAAGAGGGTTGGACAGAGTTGGAAGCGACACTAATTGGTACGACCAGTCGACACCGAAGAGGAGGAACGGGCTGAGTTCTTCCTGACGAAAAGGCATTACGCCTCCACTACGTAGACCCCCACAGGTAAGTAAATGAGAGATGACTTCGTGAACAATCCGCTGTAGCCTCTGAGAAAATAAGAAACTCCAACCTCAAATGACCAGAATGTAGTAACGAGTTTATCAACCTTGTTCACGACCCACGCGTGTGTGTGTGTGTGTGTGTGTGTGTGTGTGTGTGTGTGTGTGTGTGTGTGTGTGTGTATTCTGTGCATGTATTTCCATTAATCACCCGAGTCTCAAGTGAGAGGCCTAGCGAGTTTAAACAAATCTAAGGAAACTACTGACAGGAAAAGTTAGAGTTAGGGAGCCAGAATTCCTGGGCAAAACATCGGAAGTAAGATTTCTTCGCTGGGGGGGAACTGAGTGTGAACGTTGTTGGTTCAGGGACACACGAGAGAGAGAGAGAGAGAGAGAGAGAGAGAGAGAGAGAGAGAGAGAGAGAGAGAGAGAGAGAGAGAGAGAGAGAGAATGTGATTCATTTACCACTTAATGTAGAGTGGAACTGTGAGTTATGGGCATTATATAAATAGTTGATATCTTGAGATTATGTGTTATTATATTGCGACAAGGAGGGAGGGTTGGGTTGGGTTTGCGTTGGGCGTCACCAACCAAATGTTACAGAGGGCTGTCTGTTCTGTGAGGACGGAGACGCTGATCATGGTAAGAGGTAGGGATGAGAAGAGGAACGAGGGCTGACAGAGAACTGGGATACAAAGGGTGGAAACAAAACGATTCTCAAGAGAAACTGTAGGCTGAAGAGAGTCGAGGGATGTCGGTGCCTGTGTTGCTGGAGGGAACGTGTATGAAGACCATCCTGTCTGTGAGGAATGGCAGCTGTATAAGTGTGCATTTAGTAGAGACAAGGATGGCTGCTGTATAAGTGTGCATTTAGTAGATACAGGGATGGCTGCTGTATAAGTGTGCATTTAGTAGATACAGGGATGGCTGCTGTATAAGTGTGCATTTAGTAGATACAGGGATGGCTGCTGTATAAGTGTGCATTTAGTAGAGACAAGGATGGCTGCTGTGTAAGCGTGCATTTAGCAGATACAGGGATGATTTATAAAGGTACAGTCACTACTGTGATAGAATTATAGGCACAAGTGATGTCTAATCAGTCTTAGTATGTCGAACACTTACAAGAAATACAATAAAAAAGCAACATATCTGAAAGGATCACTGCCAAATATGTTGGGATGCAAGACTGGTTCTTGTGTTCCAATAAAATATCATTAAACTTCAAACAAATGAGACAGATAGTTAAAACAATCGCTCTGTTGCAGGAATCTTATACCAAGGAAAAAAAATTAAATTATCTTTTCATACAAGGGAGGAAGAGGGAAGAAAGACGAAAAGAAGTCTGGCGTGAAAAACGTGACCTTAAACCTTGTCCAGAGGTCCCGGACACCTTCGTCCGTAAATAATGAATCATCCCACTTAAGAATACGTCTACAGCTGAGAGAATCATTACAGATTCATCTCAGGGTAAGTCTTGAGCCTCTAAATCACGGGCGCTGTCCAACCCCTGCTGCAATACTCCTTCCCTGGAACTTTTACAAAATCCAGGCATGTACGTTTACAAAATCCCGGCATGTACATTTACAAAATCCCGGCATGTACGTTTACAAAATCCGGGCATGTACACGTCTCGCTTCGCCCGGCCGTCAACGGAGGGGTGGAGGAGTGGCAATAATTTTGATATATGGCAGCAGGACGTCTACCTGGCCATGGGTTAATGGAATACACCACCTCCCGCAGGTGAGGCGGAGGCTCGCGGGCATCAGATGGGCCTATGCCAGGTCGCGCAGCACTTTTAATGGTTCGTTCGTTCGAGCGTGGAATACGTACCGATGGGGGCGACGAATATGGTACTGGAAAAGGGGGAGGGAGGGAGGGAGAGGGAAGGGGGTGGAAGCGTCGCCAGTGGAACCTGGGACATGAGGGAGAGGGAGGGAGGAGGAAGGGTTGGTAAAGGTGGTCGTAAAAGTACCTACGATCTACGAGGCCCTACGACGATACGCTGTTTGAGAGGTAGGGCCAGAGTGTGGGAGGAGGTTATGGGTTACGAGACAGCTAAAAAGGGCGAATTATTGAGTATTTACAGAAATATATGATTGGGATGTGGAGGTGGCAGGACATATGGGGGTTGGCATGGAGATGACGTATGGGTAGGTGGGAATGGGGAAGGCTGGCAATGGGGATGATGAGCATGGGAAGCCTAGGAATGGGAGGTTAGCGTAGGGGAGGCAAGGTACGGAAAGGTTAGCATAGAGGAAGACCAGGTATGGGGGAAGCTTTGATAATACGAGGTTCAAAGAATGTGGCAAGGGAAAGACAGTAACTACACCGATCATACAGTTAATACAGCATCATTCTATACCTTCTCAGACCGCGATAGAGATCACACATCCTGCTTTCACAAGGAAATCAGAGATGCCCAAATGTTTCGGACCCCTGCAGGATTATCGAGGAGCGCACGACGGTGTGCGACCTTCACCAGATAATTGGTATCACACAAGGTCTCCACCCTTGAAGGAGCAGCAAGAATCACCCGAAGTTTCAACAGTTCCTAAATATTCAAAACCATATCAACTTGTCGACCATGGCTAGGTTATCTTACAAAACATTTGCCCGTTGTCAGATTACAAAAAAAAAAAAAAATCACTCAAATTTTCCACCTTTCTAAGGACGACAAAAGATCAGAGAACTTTTTTTTTCCGACTCTCAAAAAAAAGTTTTCAAAGATCACCGTAATTTCCAAAACCTCACTTTTTAATTTCTTGAAGATCAAACAACTTCCGTACTCGTGCAAGATAAAAGCAAGATGTAAAAAAAAAAAGAAAACAATTCCACTCTTACGAGAAAGATAGAGAGATGAGAAACACAAAGATCACACACTAGCTTTAGTAAAATGTCATGTCATTAAGATCACAAAAACACATCTAACGTAGTTAGGCTACTGAAGATCACAGAGTCCTTTGATCCTTTACAAGCAGAGATCACAGTCTTTCCACTCCCGCACAGCCATCAAAGATCACAAAGGGGGTCTTGTGTCCCTCTAGCAACTTATCAAAGATCACACAGAGTCTGCCCCCCCTCCCCTCCTGCGTTGGAACCCTCAAAGATCACACGGTTTCCTGGTCCTTTCCATGTTGTCAGAGACCACACAGTCCTCCAACAGGTACTTACCGGTTGTCACTGATCACACAACCTAAATGTACTATAATTAATAAAACTTTGATCACAGTTATGATCATAACCATAACTATATTATGATTATATATTACATAATTATATTGTGATTACATTGCATTGCATAATTACATTATGATTACATCACATTGCATAATTACATTATGCTTACATTACATTGCACAATCATATTATGATTACATTACATAATTACATTATAAGCCAATGATATAATCATATAAATGTAATTACCTATTATATAAATAATTCTATCTGGGATTGTCTTTCACCGTGTTATCGACAGTTTTAGGATCAGTAATGCGACTTCAGCAGCGTATCGGCTGTCAATCAGTCACCACTATCAGAGGGAGATTATCCAGCTGCTGTGTAGGCACTTACAACTCCAAATGTGAGCGTTGATAATAAAGTGATATACAGTGTGGAAACAGCGAGGGGAGTTCTGAACCACCCTCTCACCTCCCCATTTAGCAAGACGGTAAGGTCTTTTTGAACACGAAGGGACGACCCTTGAGCACATAAGGTGCGACCCCTGGGCACGAAGGTACGACCCCCTGAGCACAAAAGGTGTGACCCTTGAGCACGAATGTACGACCCTTGAGCACGAAGGTATGACCCTTGAGCACGAACGGTAAGACCCCTTAAGCAGGAAGGTAAAACACTCGAGCATTATGGTACGACTCCTGTGCAAGAAGGGACGACCCATTAGTACGACACCTCTGTATGTAACAGTAGACTCCACCACCCATAAGTAATCTGAACGCAAATGAGAAGTCACCTCCATCATTTCCCTGCTCCTGCATGGAGTGCAGCCTTGCTGCTGGAAGAGATCCATAAAAAATAGTGACCCCCCTGCAGTTAAGGCCCCGAAAATTCATAATCTTCCTATAACCCCATCTTCCCATCTCTATTTCGGTTTCCTTCTACCTATCTATCTATCTATCTAACTATCTATTTATCTATAGTCAAACAAACTAGGTAGGTATTGCTAGTCCTAACGGCGAGATATATCTGTCGCTCCACAAAGTATTGCCTTGCTGACCACGCCTTGACTTGGTAGCAGGTCACACCCGTTGACCTCACCTGACCTAATAATCCCCACCTGTGATATTACCCTGTGACATCCGTTCGACAGGGGCGGATCAAAAGAGACCGCCGTAATTATAGATGACCTGACCCATCCCGCGAAGTTAGCCGATCTCTGCCCACCAGCACGGAGAGAGAGAGAGAGAGAGAGAGAGAGAGAGAGAGAGAGAGAGAGAGAGAGAGAGAGCCAGAAGCCTGCGACATTCGACTTTAGCGACCCAACTGTTGCTCCAGCTCCGATGAAAACTGTGACCTGATGGGTATAAGCTGCCAGGAAACTAACCCACACGGTCGTCAGTCTACGACGAGACCTCAATCCAAGCGATTGAATTCCTTCTACTAGAATTTAGTGCAAATGATCCTTCAAGCGCGCAGTAATACCTCACAACTCACTTAAGTACGATGAAAAAAAAAAAAAAAATATATATATATATATATATATATATATATATATATATATATATATATATATATCAAAGATATTATCCTTTATCTTCATTCCCTCGGAGCTATATATATATATATATATATATATATATATATATATATATATATATATATATATACATATATATTGTAAAGACTACCATGAACGCTATTACTGAAGCAACTGTGGCATGGCGACCGTTTAACAACCCGGTGCAGACGCCAGAAAACAATATGAATCGCGGTGACTGGAGGGGGGTCCCATTTAGGCGCATCTGCTGCCTCTGTGGCGGCGGTGGTGGTGGTGGTGGTGGTGTTTGGCAAGCCAGGGGAGAGCCCGGTAGGGTCAGGTAAAGCCCGCTTGCTACGTCTCTCTCGCTCGCTCACACGTCTTTACTGCCCTTGTGATACAAGTCCAGTTTTGCTCTTATTGTTTTAAAAAACATTAAACGTTTTATTTTTACGGCAGATGTCTTATTAAACTCGCTATTCACACACCAATGTGAACACACACCACCCCCAACCCCCACCACCCTTCATTACCCCGTAATCCCCCGGGACCCCGTCATCCCTCAGAGGCCCCAGGTACATCCTATCCTTACACACCCCATCATAACCGAGGTACATCCCATCCTCGAGTATCCCATCATCCCCTCGAGTAAGTCCCAACCTTGGGTATCCCCATCATCATCCTTGGGCACTCCTCCCGGGGATATCCCATCCTTGGGGGACCCCATCATCCCCCGAGGTATATCCCATCCCGAGACACCCGCAATCCCTCCCTCCACACACACCCCTAAACATCCCTCAGACCGACTAATCCCCCCCCCTCCCCCTCACGGCCATAGACCTGACTCTATCTGTTAATTACCCTCATATTCCCCCCCACTAAATCACCCTACGGGGTCTCTCCCTCAAACGAAAACAGAACGCACGTAAGACACTTCAACAAGTCCCAATGCACGGCCTGGGATTGACCGATGAATGGGAACTTTTTTCCAAGACGAAAGCGAGGCAAAAATATGAGAAATAATGAAAAGTCGCGAGTGGCAACTGTGCGGGCCGTTCAGTCCTGTCGGCAAGACCAAAGGAAGAGCGGGAGGCGTTTGGTCATTTGGTTGTTGCAAGGAATTCAAGGTTCGGCTCGTGAAGCCCCGCTCTCAGCAGCCTTCTGAGTCATGGGGACTTTTTAAGCTGGGAAACAATTTTTTTTTAAATGGCTGGTTTACGACTGCAATTCCACTGGATAATTCATGCATCTAGGTTTCTATATTCCCGGTGAGAAGATGGTGTAACTTATTATTGCGTTGATTGTGTTGGTTTGACGTCATGTTTGTAGAGGGAAAAAAAGACGAAAAAAAAAAACCTTGGGCGTTACTGATGGTCGCATCGCAGAACATCCCGCAGATCAAGACGGTCGAGGCATTGCACTAGTTAACAAAACGGCATCCAGTCAAACGTAGGAAGAAATAAGGACAAAAAGGGAGACGATGGAACAACCATTCATTCAGGAGTGGTGCGGTACGACAGTTTCGGAATGCGAACCCCGGCAACCACAGTGTGGACCAGCAGGCGAGTCCCTGGCATGCATAAATGTCCCTATGTATTGATAACTAAATATGCCTCAAACGTGTTACAACTTCGGGATATAACTGACACTACACTCACCCTCGGCCCGTGTAAAGCCTTGTGCGTCTAAAAACAATCGTGTTATGAGACCACGGAGGCGAGTAAATTAATACTGGGCAACTGCGGGAGAGAGAGAGAGGTCGCGAGAGAAAGACGGGAGAGAGAGAGAATCGCCAGTGTTGAGGTAACTGGGTAAGGGAGTGTGCGCACGTCTCGTCTCATAACCTGTGGCAACTGGCTTTGCAAGACCAGTGAGTGCAAAACCGTCGGAGGGGTAACATCGCACTCTCCCACGTGAAGTGTCTGGTGTATCGAGTGTACCGAGTGTTTACCCGATGTGTTCTCGACGACTTTTCGAAGGAAAAAATATTACGAATAAATTATTTTCTCGGGTAATTTTGTAAAAGCCGCCGACGGTATGTGAGACGACTAGAAACTTTTGTGATTATGTTGAAATATAAAGTTTTGTCCGACTACAAGAAAGAGTCAGTCAAGAATACGTTATCTGGGGCTATCGCTGGCGGCACGGATCAAAGAGAGCGCGTATACCGGGCGAGATAAGCTATCATTTGTGTACTGCCGACGGATACTCCTGCTTAGGATGGTCTGGAGCCTGAAGCCGCCCTTTTCATAGACTTATACACCCGAAGAAGAAAAAGTTGCCGTCTTCTACAACCCCATACATAGTACAGCTATGTATGAAGAATTCTATTCGATGGATGGTATGGCTTACGCGGCGGTGGCAGACCAAAGTTTATAAAACTTGTAAACTTTTATGTGAAGGTATGACTTCCTGAACTCTTGGGGTCGAAAGAAGTCTCCGCGTATCTCTCTCTCTCCCTCTTCCCCCCTTGAGGAAACCCACACTTGGGGTAGTGAAGTTCTAAGATGGGTAATCCTGGGAACAACTAAGTGACTGCTCACTTTCGAACAATGCTGTAGTTCCACCGAACCAACCAAGTCATGGCCAACTCATTCGTCAAATGGTGTCGGGCCAAGTTCTTCAACGGTTACAAGCATATCAATGGTTAGTGTTCAACTGCTTGTTCAGCTGCCTAGATTAATGGAATGCTTGTGTTCAGCCTCCTACATAAATGGTTAAGTGTTCAACTTCCCATATTAATGGTTAATGTTCAACTGCTTGTTCAGCTTCCTAGATTAATGGTCAGTGTTCAATTGCTTGTTCAGCTTCCTAGATTAGTGGTTAGTGTTCAGCTGCGTGTTCAGCTTCCTAGATTAATGGTTAGAGTTCAAATACTAGTTCCACTTCTATATTAATGGTGTGTTCAACTACTGGTTCCATTCCAATGTTGCTGTTTTAATGTTCACTCCTTGTTCAACTTCCTATATCACTAGTTAGTGCTCACAACATGTTCGACTTCCTCAGACTACCTTAAAATATCTTTGGACTTGTATCCGTGTACAACGTCTGATTTAAATATATCAAGACTACCCAGTTGACCACAAAAGGACTTTTTTTTTTTCTCCTCCCCAAGAAAAACTTCAACGGTAGTTAGTTTCTTGTTTTACACGTATCGCCTTCTTCAAGTCTGGGTGTGACTTAATTCCTTAGGAGATGGTGAGGTACACGCCTCTCTTGGGTTCGTAGGATTTGAAGGTAAGGTATGATTTCGCCTGACACCATCACCAACGTAAAATTTTTATCCAGCTAGCCGGGAAGTTGATGTCCATCCCCGCATTAATATGTTAAGCATGACACTTTTTCCCCCTTTTTCTCTCGTCATGCAAAGGGTGTCTTGCGGTGCATATTCATTTTGTGTCTGTGTGTGTGTGTGTGTGTGTGTGTGTGTGTGACTGAACTTGCATGCATTCAAAAAGTCTTTTAAAAATACGTTCAGAGTAAGCTCCGCGGGTAAGACGAAGCAGTGACACCCAACCACGTTAAATCTAGGTAGGCTTTCATAATCTGCGATTCAAATGAATGTCGGCATTTTTCGTTGTTAGAACCTTGCGAAACAGTCGTTAGCCTTCCCCATAAGAACTAGCATGACCACGAATTGTTCCCAGGCGATGAACGTCAGTGTGATGCACGAAAACTTTTTTTTTACCTTTTTTTCCTCCCCCTTTTTTTTTCTTAGTTCAAATTTCTCGTATGAGAGGAAATGAGCCCGACGTCTCGCTGGGGAGTTTTGTAAAACTGACGTAGAACCGGCGTCTCGGGGTGCTGGTGGTAGGGAGCCGTGGCTCCGCCAGCGCATGGTAAATGGCACGTAAAGGCGCTATGACTTTGACCTACATTGAAAGGCGAAGGTGATGTTGCACGTTTCGCGATCCCTCAAAGGAAGCCGCTAAAAGTGTCTAACCCGCCTCTGATCCTCCAAGGTATCTGCGGATACCCTTCACTGGAGTTTAAGACTTCTTTTTTTTTTTCCCTCGTGTGGTTCTGGCGATGATGATTCACTGCATCTTCTTCGGTTCACTCCCCCGTTGCTCTCTCTCTCTCTCTCTCTCTCTCTCTCTCTCTCTCTCTCTCTCTCTCTCTCTCTCTCTCTCTCTCTCTCCGTGTTTCCCTTTGCATTTTCCGAGTCGCCGTTTTTCCTCTCGTTCGCGGTGCGAGTTTTTGTCGACAACCGGTCCTCCGTTTTCCTCTCTCTCTCTCTCTCTCTCTCTCTCTCTCTCTCTCTCTCTCTCTCTCTCTCTCTCTCTCTCTCTCTCTCTCTCAATATTTTTACTCTTTTTTTTTCCTTTACTCGTCGCTCGTACGTCTCGAAGACTTCTTCAAGGAACAGATTCTTACTCGGGTTACACCTCTCTCTCTCTCTCTCTCTCTCTCTCTCTCTCTCTCTCTCTCTCTCTCACTTTACACCTCCCGACGACAAGACCTCGTGTAACAAACCACCGACACTACACTCCACCTGTGGAGTGTAGTAGTGTGGTAGCAGCGTTCGGGTCCCTTGCTACAAAAGCTTGATCGATGCCGGAACCCGGCGGATCCCAGCTGTAAAATCCCTCACGGACACCTGCCGCTACGTAGAGTCTTGGCAGCGGCACCTGGCCATGAGATAATATCTCTCCGTCTACGGCAAGCGAATCGCATGAGAGAGAGAGACAGAGACTCAGGGAGAGCGACCAGACTGCCATATTTGAGAGCATTTCCTCACCGCTTGGTGACATCTCCAAACGGTTCCCACAAATCCATTCGTCAAGTTCTTCCTTCTCCTCCCCCCACCCGTCTTTGGCTTTCAGATTGACTTGCAAAACAACCTGCCGCATATCTTCTCTGTATGCGGGAGTGTTCGTCGCTTACTTTCATTCCAGTTTCGCCTTATAAGTGGTTGAGGGGGGGGGGGGGGGAATACCTGTGCTACTTTTTGTTCACTGCTTGGTGAAGTGTTCAATCCTTTTAAATCTGGGTTAGGAGAGTATTCCTTCCCATTACTATTCCCGATGTTGATATCAGCGCTGCTCCTACTAGGGTCTTCGTTATTGCCGACATCACGTTCAACAGAAAGACGTTGATAATACGGTGTTTCCCCGGGGGGAAGGTGAGACCAAGTCGATGGGAACTCACGGTTCCTGCGAAAATAAAATCACCGGTGCCAACCTCACGAGCGGTCGTCGCACGGGTCGTTTTCATGGGAAATCGGATGGATGAAGAGGGCAGTTTAACTCTTGCGGTTTTCGACGTCAGGGGTAGCGGGGGGTGAGGAAAGCACTTCGTTACGTCATTTGTTGTTGTTGTTTTGTTTTTTTTACATGAGATTCGCCAGGTCTGTGCATGGCTTGCGTCTCAAGGACGGCCCTCCTACTCAAGATTGTTTAAACGATACCAGTACGAGAGAGAGAGAGAGAGAGAGAGAGAGAGAGAGAGAGAGAGAGAGAGAGAGAGAGAGGTCTCAGGAAACTTAGACCACTACACACACACACACACACACACACACACACACACACACACACAAAATATACATATATTAATGACTTGTAAGATAAACATGAATACTTGTTGGGGAATGTTAATAGGAATATTTTGAAGGTCAGTGAAGGCTTGACTGTCTGCCTGCAGCACATCGCACAGAAGATGTCTCTAGAAGCTGAACCACACGAAAAAAAAAGGACCTGTCGTAAGATAGACGTAAATAGTTTCAGCTATTTTAATGGGAATACTTCGAAGGTTCAGCGAAGGATTGATGACAGGAGTAAAGTATTGAAATTCGAGGGGTTTTCGGTTACGATGACGACTTTGTTGTCTGCAAGCAGTACACAACAGAGCAACTAAAAGCACCGAAGGTGTGTCCACGTCTGCAAGCAGTACACAACAGAGCAACTAAAAGCACCGAAGGTGTGTCCCCACGTCTTGCGTCAAGGAACATACTCGTCCACAATGCTGTTCTCTGACGCGCAGTACGCATTCAGGCTTAAGACAACCCCCTCGCACGTTGATATAGCCAATGAATCTACCAACACACAACATACATTATCACTGAGGGAGGGGGAGCAACCAGAGCTCCAGCCACCAGCATCATTCCTCCCCCTCCTCCCTGTACCACAACCTTGATCACAACCTCGGGTTACGTTATAATTGGTGGCGATCTTGATGGCCATCAAGACAGCTAGCTAGCGACTGGCTAGCAACGTCCCGGCCATGACCCCCAGGTTATATTATAATTGTCCGACTTCGCAAAAGGGGCCATAACCCTGATAAGGTACTGGCGCGAACTTCGTGCTAATGAAAATGGATGGAGGTTCCCGTCCATGAAGAATATTATGTTCCTGCCGAGCGAGCGAGCGAGAGAGAGAGAGAGAGAGAGAGAGAGAGCAGCAGCAGCTCTGTGGACCTCATTACCCCCCCTACTCTACTGTGGGCAAGTAGGCCTGCAGACCGCAGCCTCCAACAGCCTGATGAATCATACCCGGTATCGCTTACTGCTAGACGTGTGGGCGAACGTAAGGTTGAAACTTTATACGGTTCCGTCACGCACTACATCTATCCTGTATCCCGATACGAAACCATGGATGTTTGTATCCTGTATCCCCATAAAGGAACCTTGAGGACCTGTATCCTGTATCCCTAATAAAGACCCTTGGGCATATATCCTGTATCCCACTGAGGAATTTCTGGCTCCTGTATTCAACATCCCGATGAGAAACTTCCCGTTTTGTATCCTTTCTACCGATGAGAAATCTCCGATATCCGCATCCAGTCAACCGACCCTTACATTCGGACAATCGTGGGGAGTGCAGACCCTCATCCGAATTTTCGGTTACCGGTTTTTCGCAGTGTGCGAAATATTGAGTGAAAGAAATAAACAGCGCGTTGCTGATCTCAAGAATAATGACAGTTAAGCACGACTGCACGACCCCTCAGCACGACGGTCACGACCCTTGAACATGATACGACGCTTGAGAACGACATTTCGTCCCTAGAAAATGACGGTGCAGCCCTTGAACACAAGGAACATGACCAATGTGAACGACAATACGACCCTCAAGCGCAACGGTACGATCCTTGAGCACGACGGTGCGACCCTTGAACACGACGGTACGACCCTTGAACACGACGGTACGACCCTTGAACACGACGGTACGACCCTTGAACACGACGGTGCGACCCTTGAGCACGACGGTGCGACCCTTGAGCACGACGGTGCGACCCTCGAGCACGACGGTACGACCCTTGAGCACGACGGTACACCAGAAAGTCGTTCAGTGGTCATCTTGTACAGTCCGCAGATACTGTATGGCGGACAAGCATTTTTCTAGGCTTTGCTTGGAAATGGCTTTGAGGGTTCCTCCACTGCTCCAGTATTGTAAGTCTGCATCCCAACAAATCTAGATTTCGCATAAAAGAAGGAGTTAGTTAATGTTGATTCGACTGGCAGTGTCATAAACATGATTTTTCATTTTCATTATTGTCATCGATTATTTAGTCATTAATTATTTATTCACTTGGGTTACTATCGTCTGATGTCAGACATGGCTCCCGAGTCGCTTATCATGACCGACTCACAGATTGGACAGCTAGGAATGGCTTTTGAGTCACTGACGATGAGTGCAATCTTGGGGGGTCGGTCAGCTTGGCGTGATTTGCTTCCGAGATAAGCCGTTTAAGCTGAGACTGACAAAAAGCTTTGAAGACCAAGTTTAAACTGACCCTTTAAGCTGAGACTGACAAAAAGCTTTGAAGACCAAGTTTAAACTGACCCGTTTAAGCTGAGACTGACAAAAAGCTTTGAAGACCAAGTTTAAACTGACCCGTTTAAGCTGAGACTGACAAAAAGCTTTGAAGACCAAGTTTAAACTGACCCGTTTAAGCTGAGACTGACAAAAAGCTTCGAAGACCAAGTTCAAACTGACCCGTTTAAGCTGAGACTGATGACAAAAAGCTTTGAAGACCAAGTTCAAACTGGTCACGTCTCAAGATGTGACACGTATCTTGAATTGGGATGGGATACCTGGAAAATGAAACCATCGTACCCCCTTCACACACACACACACACACACACACACACACACACACACACACACACTTCACCTCGGGGTAGTATGATTTCAGTTATGTAGTAATTTAACAACTAACTAACTATGGCACCTTATCGCGCACTGTTGATGGAAGGACAGAGGCGCTTTGTGCGCGCAGTTGCTTTGACGTGCCGACTTTAGGGGGGGTCTCGAAACCACTGTTTTATCCCCCCCTCCCCGGTGGCTGCGCCCCTTATCAGCTTTTATCAGTCCTTCGTAATATTAGAGTCTGTGAGAGATAACGAATTACATGTGTTCTTCAGTGTTACACATTCATCCCCGGGTGAGGAGAAGTGTACTGTGGCTGGCTGAAGTCGTCTGTGGTGGCGCTGGTGGTGGTCAGTTGCAACACCATGAAGAACTCGGGGGGGAAAAAAATAAATTTCCCTCGAAAATTATGGGTTGTTTTTATCGTCTGATCGAGCCCGAGACGCTTGGGTTTCACGCCTCGGAACTGACACTAAATTACGATATCACAGAACCTCAAGGAAAAAGGCATAATAATAATAATAAGAATAATAATAAGAAGGAGGAGGAGGAGGAGAAGGAGAAGGTGGTGGTGGAGGAGGAAGAGGAGAAGAAGAAGAAGAAGAAGGAGGAGGGGGAGGAGGAAGAGGAGAAATCTTCCAGTTTCTGCAGGCAAACTTAGCTTTACGGTCTGTTTACTTCCAACAAGACGGCGTGAATCAGTGTAACACACTAGTGTTCCTGTGCTGAGGATGATGTAAGGGGACGAAAGCTACTTCCTACCTCGTGAGCATTGTGTCTTTCTCCCGTGGCCATCAAGGGACTGGCACGGGAGTGTTCTCAAAAGCTGTTCATCATTTCCTCCTTCGATCCGTATTCCAGAAAACGATCTCTCGCTATCGATAGCCATTCTACCGTAGATAACAAGATGTCCATGTCTGACTGGATGACGAACCTTAGAGACACGCCATTAGGAAAAAAAAAAAGGGGGGGGGGGCGCTTCGTGGGTGTGGAAACAAAATTCGCATATCCGTCATTTATCATGGTTAACGGCACTGTTCACAAGGGGGGGGGGCTTAATTAAGTTACGTTGAACAGGATCAGTCGAGGGTTATATAAAGGCAATGCCAACCAACATTATTTCTCTTCACTTACATTACCCCCTCCCTCTGTCTTTCCGTCTGTCCATTTTTGAACGAGGAATATGGAAGACAATTCTTCCCTTTTTACACACAAAAAATATGGTATGGTACATTTCCCCACATTCTTGGGAAAACAAATTAATCATATATACGAGAGATAAGAGAGTCATGAGACTCAGTCGAAAAACACGCGAGGAAAGCCGTTTCAGACGGCCATCAGGAAAACGAGGAGTTCTAACATATATATCTTTTTTTTTTGGCCACGGTTTAAAAGTCATTTTTTTCGTGTGTATTATCAGAGCTAACACATCCGTGTGGCGGCTTTGGCGCATCTTGGCCTCGTGTGTGGATCACGTCCGACGCCGTGTTGTGAAACAGATATGATGTCTTTAATTACCTCTGCTTTATCGCGACGGATTCGTACCATGGTTCTCCCGGTTCTGTTGTCAGATAATTAGAAATTACGACCACCTTCGTGTTTAATCACTCCTCTGAAACTCTAGTCATGAATAAAAGATACGTATCCTTTTTTTTTCCGTCTTCATTGATTCCGCTGGGGGAGAGAGAGAGAGAGAGAGAGAGAGAGAGAGAGAGAGAGAGAGAGAGAGAGAGAGAGAGAGAGAGAGAGAGAGCTGTCCATTATGTTGTCCACAAGGGAATAATTCTTTACGATTCATCGCCTGTGAAAAAGATATAAAAAAAAAAAGTACAGTACTCCAGCTCAATTTATGTCGATTTTCATATTTTTAGACGAAAGTTCTATCTGAGAAATGGCACAACACATTATTATCAATCAGATTTATATCTGTGTTGCTCTTCTGCGAATCCGGTTTGAGATAAGAAGTGTAATGACCCTAGGTCGAACAGATGGTGTGGACTGACCTGGGATGGGGGAGGGATGTGTGTGTGTGTGTGTGTGTTAATAGACTCGACACCGGATTGCCTACCATCACTGCCTTCCCGGGGGGTGTGAAATTTCACCGTGTGTCACAGTCGCCAACCCAATGCTTTGTAACACCTCGGCGTTACCCTGCGGATCAATATCCTTTGTTTTATTAACCCCTTGAACGTGGCCGGTGCGATCTTTGAAGGCAGCGGTACCGACCCTTGAGTGCGACACCCTTCATAGCCTTTCGCGTCGTCGACCTCGTCCTTGAATGCTATAGGTCGAGGGTCAAGCCGATCGTTCGTTAAAATGCTGTACCGTCGTACTCGAGGGTCGTTCAGTTAGGCTACGGGACATAAAAAAATCTTACGGGCCGAGCATGTCGAGTGTAACTGAGGTACTAGGATATAGATGGCACGTCAGGCCTGCGGGCCGCTGGCTTAAACAGACTTCCTGATCAAAGGAGGAACAGAGCGGCCAGCTTGATCCGAACCAAGAGCTACGGAAGGGAGGAGGGGGGGAAAGCTTCGAAATCGACGTAACGCACACGTAAGATAAGGCCTGTTGTGGCAATGCGTCTGGAAACATGACACCCGTATATACACACATCAGGACGAGAGGGGCCGGTGTACGGTCACACGACGGGAGACCGTAATGCTCATATTTGGGTCACGCGGTTAGGTGTCACGCCCCCTGCCCCCCCCCCCCCCCCCCCCCTTGCTCTGCGTCACACACGACGGGTCACACAAGGATGATAAATCTCGGCGTTTGTGAGAGCTTTCCGCGGGGTTCTTGCACGATGGGGGCGCGCACCCGCGAAATACACAAGACATTTCGAGGGCTGGTATACCATTTCACGTGTTGGTGGTGTATATATATATATATATATATATATATATATATATATATATATATATATATATATATATATACCTCCCCCGTGAGGTATATATACGTGTGGCCTGGAGATGCTTAGATGTATATCCTATGTCAGAGTATTAGAGAGATTTCAGCAGGACAGCACCGTTGCTCCATATTTCTCTCCCGCGAATGTTTACACGAGGAGGAGGAGGAGGAGGAGGAAGCAGAAGTGCTACTCGACCGCACACACCCAGCGGTCACCCCTGGCAGGTGTGGGCAGGCAGAGGCACCAGGGCAGGTGTTACCGTCATTATTCACGCTGGGCCGTATACGTGCGCTGCCGGCGAGATGGGGGGGAGGGAGAGCGCGGGCGGCCTGCCGCCTATAACCTGGCCAAGCTAGACTGCTCACTGCGGCGTTGACGTAACACCACCCCCACACCCCCCCTCTTAACCCCTGCCATCCCCCAACCCACACCACCCCGCCAGCGTTATGGCCTTCCTGCCTGCAACACCCCCAACCACCCCCACCTCCTCCCCCCCCCCCCCTTGTCACTTACCCGTGAAATTGAGCTTTATTGTCGCCCGCAAAGTCGCTGTTATTTTCCACCCGGTGACTCACCGCGACAGGAAGTACTGTCGGGAACTTGTAATGCCTTCATCTCTCTCTCTCTCTCTCTCTCTCTCTCTCTCTCTCTCTCTCTCTCTCTCTCTCTCTCTCTCCCATAGTCTCTGCTGCTGACATATAACCACTCGTTCGCCGATTCTTTATTCAAGCTGCGCTCCCCGGATCGCCGTTCACCTTGGAATCAATTATCCATACTTTGCATTCCCCTTTTATCACGGTCCAGGTGTTGGATCGGAACTAAACCCTTATCTAACTGGCATTAGGAAGTCGGCGTGGCTCTTCATTCCGCGTATCGCTACGGCCTATGAATTGGTTCGCTTAAATCCATTCGTCTGAATATATATATATATATATATATATATATATATATATATATATATATATATATATATATATTCTTATACTGTTCGCCATTTCCCGCGTTTGCGAGGTAGCGTTAAGAACAGAGGACTGGGCCTTAGAGGGAATATCCTCACCTGGCCCCCTTCTCTGTTCCTTCTTTTGGAAAATTAAAAAAAAAAAAGGAACTCATCAGATTAAATGCTGCTTCGTTTATCGAAGATTTTGTTTTTTTGCGGCTGTGTGTTGCTCTGCACGCGGCTCATTCATTATTCAGGTAAACAAGAGACAGTTACCTGGCCCCGGACGCCCTCACCCACAAGGTTGTTCGCGCGCATCTTATACCTACCAATCGCATCACGGCGCCTACCCACTACTACTCTACCTTACGTAGTAGTGGGTCTGTACGGACCTGCACCACTGTACTGGACCAACACACACACACACACACACACACACACACCTATATCATATTTCTCGCTCATTCATGTAGGTCACCCACCTAATCGTCCCCCGATCCTTACCCAATCGGCCACACTGCGCGTCCCTCCAGCCTTTAATCGTTGGCCCATTCATATTTATCCTCCACTGTGCCAGGCCCTGATTATCGGGCGCTTGTGGCTCGTCTCCATCGCCACTCTTGCCACCCACTGCGAATTCCTTCACACCCACTTGGGAGGGGAGGAACCCATCATTGGCCCGTCGTGAAACCCTACAAAGTTTCGGTCGGTATTCCGTCTTGTCTCGTCGTCTGTCTCCCCCCCCCCCCCAAAGTGCCCGCCGTCCGATAACGAAGCGGGACGGTACAGTCGGTGTGTGCACGGGAGACAGACCCACCGACCGACCGACCGACCGTGGTGCACTCGTGTGTCGTTTAGTAGGGGGTTGTGGGAGTGGGTGGTGGCCAGGCGTCAGATTAGCGGGGTCGAAGGGCTGCATGCAGCTGCCTGCTGTACGATCATTTCCTACATACCTCGCTTGCATTTGTTTTTGCTTTTTTGGTTGTTCTTTCTCCTCCAATTCTTCGGTTCTTCTTATCTTCACTCATTATTTTTTTCCCCCCAGTCGATACACATCTATTAACCAGGTTGCAGTTGAGAAAGTGGTGTTGAAAGAGGAGGTAAATCAGACTCTGTATATACTAGAGTACTGACAGACGCGTTACAAGAGGTGAAAGTAGAATGATTATTGACGTCTAGAGAATATTGTCACCGGCATTCCATGGCTGGGGGGGAGACAGACGATGGGGGGGGGGGGGGGGCTTGGTGACACTTGGGTTCGAAATAATGGCTCCTGAAGTCTGGGTCAAGACCGGCGTATGCTGGCCAATGTCACTTTCTATCTCAAGGGAGAAGGGTAGGCACGCCCCTGAATAAAAACCTGGTGTTGCTAAATCAGCCTCGTATACCTAACGGAGCACCTTAAGATTCGTTCAAAAACAAGAAAGAAATATGATACGATATGGTTAGGTTAGGTTATATGATAGCATAGGGTAGGTTAGGGTAAGTTTGCTTAGGTTAGGTCATTGTACATAACCTCATCTAGTGAAGTTGAACTTAAAACCTCGTCTAGAAAAACGAGGAGAGGGTGAATCTTAAGTGATCCATCCTAAACTAGAAGAAACTTCACCTAAATGAACCCCCCACCTACCTAGCCCTCGCACCTGACCTCACCTAACCTATAGACCTACTCCGTCTCTGTGGTCGGGCTGTTTCACCAGCACAGATTAATAACTGTTATTCAAGTCCACTAAGGAAAAAAAAATTAGCTAGATATGACGATGACACCGATTTATTTTTAGTATTCGTCTGTTCCACGCCTGAAGTATAGACCCTTTCGCACATAGGGTATATGTGTATGGACCTCACTGACGCTGTCCCTGAAGTAATGATTTCAGGCTGAATTGCGGTAGAGAGGAACGGCATGAAGCCTAGCATACGAGATGGGTGAATCTGGGAGGGAAGTTAGTCGTTTTCCATGGTCCACCGAATGTTAATTAATATGGAGGCCCGGTGTCCCGAAAAGCTGTGTTTGAATCCTGACATTTATCACGTAGGAATGGAAGAAGCTTTACGCAGTCTGTGTCGCCTGGGGACGCCCTCCGTCGAGCGCATTCAAATCTGATGGCGGCGACCTACAATCAGGGCGGCTGTTTTTAATGGCGCGGCCATGCTAGATGTGACGAGATAAGCGATGCTGAACCATGTTAACTACCAGTTCAAACGCTGCAAACTAATAAGACCTAATGCCAGCCATACAGGCTATTAAGAACTGGAGGTTTTAAAAGAGCTATAAAATAATTGGAGACTATCTTACGTAAGCTTTTTACCACACTTACAGTGGCTAGTCTCTTTCTCAACTTCCGATACAATGCTGGTCTATTCTGTTGGTATGTTAGGTAAGGAGCACCTCACTTACCCACGTCAACAAAGCAATTTATCTGATCACATATGCTTTACAGATTTTTTTTTTTTTCACAGGCTGATCAAAATGTATATATATACTATGTCCGTATTTCGCCAGCTGTACATAATACGCTCTTAACTTTTAACTGGTTGTTTTACATTCTGAGTTTGTTGTTTCAGAACAGAATTATGGTCGTGCGTGGCTGGTGAACTTTTTTCTTTTGTCTGAATTGTTAAAAAATATCGAATCATAAACCTCAGACGTTACCATTAATTGTAACATCAGAGTCAGTACGAGACTCCAGAAAGTAGTTACAAAAAATATTCAAGAAATTAATACCAAAAACAAAGAAACAACAGAAAGTTTAACTGTTACATATATGGCATCATACCAAAAGAAATGCAGCATAACTAGTATTTAAATAACATAACAACAACAGACACTAATACAGGACACATAAAACATTTATGCTATTGAGAGACTCCACACCAAATACAGTCAAATACGATCTGGTTTTGAGAGAAAATCAAAACAAACATGCAAACAATGTACACCACAAGCTAACACAAACGTGACGTGAATGAACACATGATTCATGACAAAATATTAATACCATAATACCAAATACATGACAAAGGAGACGGCAAGGTTGGTCATAGATGCCGTTTTCCTCAGGGGGTGGTTTAGCATCTTTTTCGCGCGGGAGGGGCCTAGCGTCCATTGGACCCTGTGGGAGAGACACCAATTGAGCGCATACCATTGCTCTCTCGTCCACTTGCTAAACTGGGTCCGGCGCTCGCCATCATAGCAGGGGTCCCCTCCATTACGACCCCCCGACGCCAACAAACGATTCTGTGTCGAAAGTAAAACTGTGGAAAAGGGTTTCAGGGTTGACGTAAGCGAGTGGATAGGTAGGAAGGTGTTAGGGTAGGGCAGGCTAGGTTAGGCTAACGTCGTATGGACACACAGATTTAGGGTCTTGTTTACATCACTAAGACGTGAATAACGGACTACGACTACGACGGTACGATCTTGCCCCTCCCTAGGATCGTACCGTCGTGCTCAGGGGTCGTACACGTTCGTCGCGTTCAAGGAATCAACCGAGTTTTCATCATTAAGCACAAAATACGTTGATGCTTAGGGACACCCAGTTACTCAAACTGATAAATTACCTGCGTCTCTATCGCCAATGAGCCATTTCCCGAGTTCCAAGTAGAGTTGCCATTTCAAAATCCGTCGCCCTCTGGTCCATCAACCGTCATCGCAGCTTCGAAATGCATCGTTTAAATAAAAGCTTCATTGCAATTCCAGCCGTTTAAAGTTTCCAACGGTCCATGCAGCACGTTATTCTAAATCACAATGTTCAGCGCTATTATTTCCACGCTGACGTCAAGACAACGGTGCGAAACTAAGTTATCGCACATCAGCCAAGCCATTACGCAGAAAACGGGTATAGTGAATAATTGGAATATAGAAAACGGATGAAACACTAAGCAAAACTGGTATTTAATTGGGACACAGCACTCGATTTGGACACTATAAATTGGCATGCATTATACAACTGCCTTGTTCAGTTTTGAGTTTTTCTTGTTATTGTTGTTCACAGATATACATTGTCTAATATTTCACACAGTCCATTAAAATTATCTTGACCAGCCATTGCATTTGGTAAACAGGAAGTGACTTTTAAATATATCTTTCTTAACCTTGGCAACTAATTAGTGATAAAGACTCTTATAATATCTTCCAATTAGCTTTTACGAAAGTTTCATCCACTGAGAGCTGAAAAGTATGGTAGAAATGAAGAAACTGTAAAATGTAGTTAAGTGTAATTGGAAAATCATTTTCTTTACACGCATGGTTTTGTTTGTTTATATTGTATAGAAAACGTAAGTGGAGGTGACTCTGGGTCTGGCGGGAAAGAAGGATGAACAGCAGGATGGCAAGGATAAGATTTATTGCCGCAGGATAAGTGAAGGTATTGGGGGGGGGGGGAGGATGGGCGGGGTGGTTTGGGCGGCAGCAACGAGTTGGTAATGGGCGATGGGATGGGTGACGGAATGGAGAGATGGGTTTGCTATGGATTGGGGGGGATGGGGATGGGGGAAGGTGGGTGGTTCATGGGTGGCGGGGATGGGGTAAACAGCGTGGCACAGGGCGACGTGTGGAATGGATGGGAGGAGTTGGGATAGTATGGGCAGGAGGGTCTGGGCGGATGGGATACGAAGGATAGCAGGATAGACAAGCTGGTTAGGGCTAAAGGGATGACAGGATAGGATCACTGGGGGGAGGGGGGAGGGTGAAAGATTAAAGGCCTTTAGTGCCGCTGGATGGAAAGATAGCAGGGCGGGGGTGTGGACAGAATGGTAAAAGGGGGGTGGGGGAGGAGGAGATGGGTGCGGGCGGCGGGATGGATGGATGGGCGGTTTGGGGCGGCAGGATGGGCGGCGGATGACTCGCACTATCAGCCTGAGCTCACCACGGGCCCCGATTACTATGCTAACCCAAACGTTGCGCCCCGCCATCACAATGTTTCGATTCGCGTCAATCTATCCACACATCCAGGGACGTCGAGCATGCCTATCCCTTACACTACCACGAGACGCCAAACATCTATCTCACACCGTCCTAGCCCCCGGGACCTGCTCCCTAATTACCCTCCCCCTCTTTCTAACCACCAGTGTCTCTACGAAAATGAGGAAGAAATTGCCGAAACAGACCTAACCTAACCTCCCCAGCGAGAAAGAAAAAAAAAATGGTCCGCGGGACTTGAGCGAAAAATAGGCGAAAATGAGCGTGGTTTCGGCCGCTACGAAGCGAGATGAAAGGGTTGCGTTCGAGGTTAGGGAAGACACTGGCCGTCTGCCGCTTTTTTTTTTTTTTTCGCCAGATTTTCGACGCCTTCCTTAAATAAATGGCCGAACCGATTACCCGTCAAAGTTTCGCTCACGGCTACGTTCGGGCCACCGCGTGTGGACGGGGAGGGGGGGACGCCCCGTGTGTAGGACCAACGAGGAATTCCGGTTTCTCCGAGAAGCCTCCGCGACCACGGTAACCCTTTGGTGTGAAATGATAAACAAATCACTGTTGAGCGAAGAGTTACGGTAATTTCCCACACAGTTTGGACCCTTTCCCTCCGGGAGACTCCTTCCTTGGCCCACCGAAATCGCCCGTGGATCTACGATGTGCGATTCCACCCCTCGGTCCGTTTTCTTTCTCGCCGTACACATTCTCCGTTTTCTGACGCGCATGCCCCTTACGTAGTCAACATTTCTTGGGAAAATTCACTTTTTTTTTTTGTTTGTGTGTGTGTGTGAGTGAGTGTGTCATCTAAGATGAGAGAGAGAGAGAGAGAGAGACGGAATTGTATAGTCGTCTGTTGTGGTGAGACGAAGAGAGAAGAGAACTGTTAGTTTATGTTTACTGTGAAGCGTCGGTCATTACAAAGTTGGCCCCGTGTGGAGGGAGGAGGAGGAGGAGGTACGTCGCCAATGGGAGCCCAAGCAGGTAGTCAGAAGAGGGTCCCGTGGACACAGCCCCAAAATTCACCCCGCTGGGTTTGAGAAGTGGTTAACCCACGCCAGTTTACTACGGTCTATTACTTCGCCTCGCCACCAAGTTATTCACCTCCGCCAAAAAATTCACCGGGAGTTTTTGAGGACAGTCTTGAAAGTGGGAGGGAGCGAGGGGGGGGTGGGAGGAGGAGGAAAGAAGAAGTAGTTGTACGATTTCGTATATAGTTTTTAAAGTGGTTATTTATAGGTTAAGAGGGGGAGAGGGAGGGGAGGAGGGCCTGCTGTTATTTCCTGCAGCTTCATATATTCCGCGAGCTCTGAATTCTGATTCGCCTCTCGTGGTCGTAATCTTGTATTTTGATGAGAGAGACCTTCTGGATCTGCTGAGAGAGAGAGAGAGAGAGAGAGAGAGAGAGAGAGAGAGAGAGAGAGAGAGAGAGAGAGAGAGAGAGAGAGAGAGAGCGACTTAACATTCGACCTACACCTGCCTCCAAGGGTAACTCCGCGTTAGTTACCAATTATAAATGTTATTATGAACAATTAGGAGCCACCCTGGGCCGTAATCAACCATAAAATTGGCCGGTTTTAGTGGGAGGCGTAGCTTGCATGCCAAACATTCTGACCAACAGCTCGTCCTCTCTCTCTCTCTCTCTCTCTCTCTCTCTCTCTCTCTCTCTCTCTCTCTCTCTCACCCCTCCACCACCCATCCCCTCACCCCACCCCCCACCTTACACCACTACCAACGGTACCACCCACCACCCCCCAGCCTCTCTCTCTCTCTCTCTCTCTCTCTCTCTCTCGGGCCTATCCTTAACTTGCTTCCAAGGATCCTGACTTCCGTCCTCAGGGGCCATAACGTTGACGGACCTACGGACCCCCTCCCTACCCCCGCAACCATACAATACCCAAAGGATCCCAGGCGAGGAGTGGGGGCCCCATCTTCTCTTTACACTCGACTACAAGGAAATTATTTATTATTTCTTAATATGACAAAAAAGATGAATAAAAAAAACCTGAATTTATGGAAACTGTGAATTTATGGTTCGCTCTTACCCTCGATGTGGGCCGGTGGCGCTACACTGAGGAAACAGATCCAGGAACTAGGCCAAAAATGATGTCATTACGTAACAGGTTACACGACGAGGGAACTGTTTGCAGTATGCAAATTAGTTCATGGCCAGGGTCTCTCTCTCTCTCTCTCTCTCTCTCTCTCTCTCTCTCTCTCTCTCTCTCTCTCTCTCTCTCTCTCTCTCTCTCTCTCGGTACAAAGACCTCCCGGGCTATGACACACACACACACACACACACACACACGGGGTTCCTAAAGGAGAGAGAGACACACCGTAGGAACCTTCGCCGTTTGCATATCTCGGGTTCGTCTGACATGGAAATCCGAGTTTGTTTATTCACTGTACAGTTGATGGCTATTCAAGATCAGGGCTTTTGAGTTACATTTCCGTTGTATGATCTGAATATAGGGACCCAGTCACTGGGTGGAGTTTTTTTTTTTTTAAGCTCAAGTTCGGTACTACGGTCAGTGGCGTTCGAACCTGTGAAGTTCGTACGGAGATGAATAAAATGAACTTGCCCACATAATGAATGTTCTCGGTACATTTGGAATTATGTAAGTGTTCCAATAGTCTTTACGAAGTCAAATTGTCTAGTGAAGCGATGCAAAGTTCAGAACAACAATAGTGGAGAGTTTCAACAGACCTTAGCCATGCCCTTCGAAGGTAAAGCCAAGTTCTCAAAAAAAAAAAAAAAAAACAAACCCAAATTGATTTAGCTCCCCCCTGAAAAGTCCCTCCCCCCCAAAAAAATAAAATTCCTCGCGTTTTCCTCGCCCGCCCCCCATTAATATCACCCATGTTCCTCTCATCACCGTTACGCAATCACGTGCACCACACATGAAAGAACCGGCTAATCTCAGCGCGTAGTACGTGATTCCACGTGGCGTCATGTGATGTACTAGAGACTGAACCTGACGATGACGACGTGGATTAATCCGATTGAAAACTCTTCATTTGCCCGCGTGGAGTGAGTGAGTGAGTCCTCCCATCCCTCCCTCCTCAATAGAGAAACGCCTGGGTTAGAATAGTGTCTACAGTGTGGCCGGCCGCCCCGTTGAGTCCACAATCATACTCACCTCAAAGGTTAAGGATCTAATCCGCTATATATATATATATATATATATATATATATATATATATATATATATATATATATATATATATATATATATAACTTAGCTACGTCTGTTCCTTGTATCAACTGACATTCATTTCTTGTATCTCCCCTGTTGATGTGATCATTACACGAAATATATATATATATATATATATATATATATATATATATATATATATATATATATATATATATATATACAGTCGTGAAACGTGAAAAAAAAATCATGGAGTCCAGGAGCGTGAGAGCGTGGGTGAGCACTTTCCACACTCCCACAGTCAAGACCCACCGTAAAATTTCTGTATCCTGGCTGGGGTTGAGGAGAGCTGAGCTGCTGGGTCTGGTTAAGTGCCGGGTGTTAGCGTGGAACCCACGCCGGGTTTCGTGCTCGGTGCTAAAGCCAAATACCAAAGCTGGGTTTGGTCTGGTTATGGGGGGTGAGAGTTTGTAGGACCCAGGCTGGGTTTGATATCGTACTAGCTTCGTCCATTATGCTCTTAAGATCGTATATATATATATATATATATATATATATATATATATATATATATATATATATATATATATATATAGGTATTTTCATACGCCACAACAGTAGGAGAGACGCAAGCCTTTGGAGCGAACCCCAGGCCATGGCGAAGGTCCTCATGCGAAATTTTATTCGCCGTAATGAGAGGGCAGTTAGTAGTGCTAACCCCGAGTAATTGGCTCGTTACATTGGCATCGTGGGGGCAGTCTGCATACACTCGTGGAAAACCCAAGAGGGAGAAAAAAAATCCGGCACGGTGCATGCTAAACGCACTAATGAAAAGGGGGAAAAAGATCGCCCTTGTTATTTTATTGTTAGCTAATTGTAACTCCGGGACAAACGGCAGTGCCGTGGGCCTGTCACGTGTCACATGACAGTGTCACGAGGGCAGGGAGGGGGTGGGAGGGAGGGGAACTGGGCCAGGGCGTTAGAGTTATTGCCTCCCGTCTTTTTAAGGTTACCTGTGTGACAGGTCGTCAGTACAGACACGCTGGCTTGAGTGGGTGTCGGTCAGTCTTTGTATTTACACGCGGTAGTGTACAGAGTTGATTTTATTCTTTTTTCCTTTTTCTTTCTTCTGTCGTCCTGAACTTGAGGTGGATTATTAGTATTAGAGTTAGGAGAGAGAGAGAGAGAGAGAGAGAGAGAGAGAGAGAGAGAGAGAGAGAGAGAGAGAGAGAGAGGACATAAGTGAATCAAAATGATGGTATGCAAAATCCGACCCTTTGAAGCATGTCAGTTCGACCCCGTGGTATGATGACGTAACATTCGACTGTGGGGTAAGGTCACGAGGTGTCAGGCCATAGGTCACGCCAGTTGTTATACTCGAGGGTCGTACCGTCGTGCTCAGGGGTTCGTGTCGTCCTCGTAGTGCTTAAAAGACCATTCGGGCCCCCCAATTGGTCTCTCTGAAAGCCACCATCTGGTCATTTCTCAATTAAGGCCCAATAGCTTTTCAGTCAAGGTGTTCACTCCACCTATCATGGAGTCTTGCTCACTCACACCCACCACAAATCGGGGATTCAAACCCATACCTTGCCTTCTAGGGCTCAAAAGTTTCATTGTTCGAATACCAGTTTGTGATTTTCGAACTCCACTGTACACAGAAAGTTAACTAGGTTCAGATCCTTATGCATCTTGTACACAGTAAGAGGAGGTTCGACCCCTGTTGTACAAAAACATTTTTCGCTGCACGATAGACAACAAATCGCTTTGAACCTGATTAAGGTGGGTCGCTTAGGTACCTCCTCCCCAGATCGGACAGCTAAAGCAATAAAATTCTATTCCTTCATCTCTCCCTCTTCCTCTGACTTTTCTACACGTAAATCACGTGAACAAAAGCCAACACGTAAATCAGGTTTACAAAAAAAGCCTGAGGAGCTTTCTCTTACTGTATTATACTTTCCCTCCCACCCTCCAAGATGATAGGTATAACCTGGGGTATGTTGGGCCCAGGCTACGTTCTTCTACTATATGAAAAGAAAACGTGTCACAGATCCTGTCATCTACGACTCGAAAACAGATTAGCTGAGTTATTGGTCAAAGGCACATCGAGATCCAGTCACCTCCCAGTTTCAAATCATCGAGATCCAGTCACCTCCCAGTTTCAAATCATCGAGATCCAGTCACCTCCCAGTTTCAAATCAGCCACGACTGAATGTGTGTGTGTGTGTGTGTGTGTGTGTGTGTGTGTGTGTGTGTGTGTGTGTGTGTATAGGATATCTCCCGTTTTCCTTAAAATAACCCGGCCTTCTGTTATTCCTTTACCATAAGGAAATAAATGATTGTTCTGGCCATCCCATGTCGTAGTTTGTATTCCAGAAATTGCAGAGGGTAATTTTTCCTTTCTTTCTATTTCTCCTAAACTGATCACTTTCAATTTAGTCCCATTAGCACGACGGTCACGACCCTTAAGCACGAGTGTACGACCCTTGGCGACGCTCATGCATGGGTCAGGTCAAAGGCTAGGCCATCAAACCCCATGGGTCGTTCGTACTTTGGTGCTCAAGGGATTTTAACCCTTCTTTCCACACTATTCTTTTTTTTTTCAAGAGGGAGGGGCACTTCCAACTGTTTAGGATCACCCACTTCACCTCTTTTTTTTTTTTTTTTGTTCCTGTAATTAAGACGTCTTCAAGACAACGTCACAGAACTGACGAGGAAAATCCTTGTGAGCCTCGTTCCTAAACTGGCCATCGCCAGTAAGAGGCATACAGGCCTCCCAGGTCTAAAATCCCATCCTCTTGGAACTGATTTGATGTGACGGCTCTTCGTTCATCTGTTATGTGATCTTGCGTGATGGGCAAGCTGGAAATTGCGGGTCTTCCTCCAGCTTAGCTGTTGCTGAATGCCGCCAGCTTAGTGTGGGCGGTTCTCTGTGGCGCTGATGATGCCGTGGGTGGGGTGGGGTGGGGGTGGGGAGTTCCAAGCTTAGTCTGTGGTCCTTTGTAGTTAAGCTTGTGGATATTCCGAGCTTAATAAGTGTCATTGTAGCTAAAGCTTGTGGAGTTCCGGGCTTAGTCGGTGGTTCTGTTAGTTAAGCTTGTGGATGTTCCCAGCTTGATCGGTGGTTCTTCGTAGCTAAGCTTTTTATTGTGCGTGTATGTTCCTACTTCACCCATTTGACGTTTCTGAGATCCTGTAAACGTTTCTTACACATTCTACAAACGTTTATAACAAATCCTGTAAACGTTTCTTACACATGCTGTAAACGTTTTGAACTTACCCGACAAACGTTTCTTCCACATCCTGTAAACGTTTCGTAAATACCTGTAAACGTTTCGTACATACCTACAAACGTTTCTTACACATCCTGTAAACGTTTCGTACACATCTGTAACCGTAACCGTTTCGTACATATCTGTAACCGTAACCGTTTCGTACATATCATGTACGCATACAACACACAAAAGAAGAACAGACGCTCTGGAAAAGTGCCATCTTATCCCAGAACCAGCGTCTCCAAGCACGACTTCAGAATTCATTTCTCCCACCGACCAAAGCTCCATGATCGCTCGGGCGAGCCCGCACATACGAACGACAGACTTAAAAGGAAATGACAAAAAATATTACGACAGCATTCGCCACCGTCCTTCTGCCACCCATTCCCGACACTCGTCTGCTAACACCACCCAGGTTGTGCTAGACTTCACACCAGACTGAGAGGGGCTCAACCCACCCATTGTCTCCCGGAAGTGCACCTGGTCACACACACACACACACACACACACACACACACACACACACACATAAGTAATGGGCCCCGGCGAGTGTACAATTCCCTCCCTCTACAGTACTAGTAATACTATACTATACTCCCGCTACCGGACTTCCGCACAAACACACACACACACACACACCTCTGGCCACTTCTCCTCATGTGAGGGTTTTTTTCTGGAGTGGCGTTCGTGGTTCTTGCAAGGAAAATGGGATACTAGAACACCCGCTCATTTAGCACTTAAGCCAATGGTCACGACCGTATAACACTTTGAGCACGACGGTACAACCCTTTGAGCACGACGGTGCGACCCTTTGAGCACGACGGTGCGACCCTTTGAGCACGACGGTACGACCCTTGAGCACGACGGTGCGACCCTTTGAGCACGACGGTACGACCCTTGAACACGACGGTACGATCCTTGAGCACGACGGTGCGACACCTAAACATGACAGTGCGAATCTCGGGTGCGAGGAGGGCTTGGGATTTCCCCTGACGCTAAATGCAAAAGTTTACGCGAAATAACTTGGCGTCAGCCACCTTGATCGGTCCTCACATTTCCAAAGATGTGCAGGGCTTTGAAGAGGAGTAGGTACTCCGTCCCAATATTCCACTAGCCACGTGTTCACATCACGTCCTCAGTAAAAGTTTTCCCCCCTGAAAGAAACTAATTTCTCCCACAAAGAATTTGTTTTCCCCTGAGTGCTTCTGTAGTGAGTGCTTTGCCTTCAATAAGGTTGAAAGGTTATATCTTTTAAAAGACTATTCCTACGTTTGAACATACAAATTCTTTTTTTGAAATTAATTTTCTTGGTGCTTCAAGATGCTCAATGATTTACACAATCAATTTACAGAGGTTGTAAATGAATTTACGTTCGCAAACGTATTTTGGGTGCCCCTTCTCATCTCCCCACTGTCTATAGTAAATATACTACGTAATTTTTCTGTAAATTTTCAGCCTCTGGCTGCTTTCAGTTCAGTAAGCCATTTATTATTATTATTATTATTATTATTATTATTATTATTATTATTATTATTATTGTTGTTATTATTATTATTATCATCATCATCATCATCATCATCATCATCATCATCATCATTATTATTATTATTATTATTATTATTATTATTATTAAGGACAGTAAAAATCCGGATGTGGGCAAGTTCGTTTCTTCCTGACGCTGCCTTACTAAGATGGGAAAGGAAGTAACAGCAGCAGCAGCAGTAGAGTAGTAGTAGTAGTAGTAGTAGTAGTAGTAGTAGTAGTAGTAGTAGTAGTAGTAGTAGTAGAAATATCATCCTCTGTAAGCAATGAAGTCTGCCAAGCAATCATCCCCCACACATGATGATAAGTGAATGTGGGTCCTGCATACGCCCCTTGGCGTATGATCCGGGAGTCATGTACGGCTCATGCAGAGGGTGAGGGAGGGAGGGAGGGAGTGGCATAAAGGGGGTAGGGTACGCAGCCTGGGCGTGTCAGGGGCCCACGCTCAGGGATCTTAAATATTTATCTCCAGCTGACTATAAAAAGCCAGCCGGCCATCCTCGTCTGCGGTATGGCTGGCTAGTGGTCGCGGCGCGAGACGATGGCGAGATAAGAAAGACAGAGAGATAAACACACACACACACACACACACACACACACACACACACACACATACACACACCTGGCTTAGGGTGAGGTGAGGTGAAGTGTGAGAGAGAGAGAGAGAGAGAGAGAGAGAGAGAGAGAGAGAGAGAGAGAGAAATAAAGACGCTGTACATATACACAAGGTTAAGATAAGGAGGCAACACGGGTATAAGACACTCCCTAGAATGCAAATTAGTAATCACGCAGACTAACAGGCAGGCCTCTGAGGTGTAGTGGCTTACTGGAGGTAAGTCAGTACGGGGCCAGCATGGGTTCGAATACTGGGCGAGACGGTCGGTCGGCCCACACCCATCTGAGGTGTTCATCCTTCCCTATGGAAAGGCTGATAACTGGGTTAGGTTGAGGTTTGCGTGTGTACACACACAAGTAAAGATACGGTATAATGGTGCGTGTATATATATATATATATATATATATATATATATATATATATATATATATATATATATATATATATATATATATGGTTGAGACAGGGCGTAAAACTCTCTCCCTGTAACATATAAACAGTAATCACACACAAGGCCGGGGAGCTGGGAAGGGGGAGGGAGGGATGGAGGGAGGTCCCTGAAATGAAGGAGGGGGAGGGGAAGGGAGGAGGGGGGTGTGGTGTGGTGGTGGGACAGTCACAAGGCGGGGAGAGGGGAGGAGGTGGGTGGGGTGAAGGGTGGGGGTGGGTGTAAGGGAGCCGTGGGTATCAACTTCGCGGCGGCAGGAACTTTGTAGTGCCGGCCCTGGGCTCGCATGTGCGTGTCATGTGTCGCCCCCCCTCCCTCCTCCCCTCCCTTAATATGTGTCTTCTGTGTCCCCTCCCATGTGTGTGTGTGTGTTTATCCCTTATCGTATGTTTTGTTTGTATTTACGTATGATAGCATTACACCAAGTAATAATAATAATAATAATAATAATAATAATAATAATAATAAGATAATAATAACTGATCACCAAATTAATGAACGTCAGAGACTGAAAGTTATATCAAGTAAATACACAGTACAGAGAACGGGACTGCAAGAAAAAACGCACGAGGGCGTTTAAACCGAGTCTTTCCGCAAACACGAGGGTGTTTATATGCTGCAGTAGTGGTATGTACCGGCCTGGGTGGGCTCAGTGCAGTTATGGTTTCCAAGTGCAACTTGGGGACGAGGGATCTCTGGTGGCAGGAGGTGACGGTGGCGGGGATGGGGTGCTGTAGCTTCTTCCCGAACTGTTGGATACTGACCATGTGATTGGTTGGAAAGAGTTGGGTAGGGCCAGTGTGTTGTCTTCTTCTTAATTGGTGTAAGAAGGACAGAGGATCAACCTGCATGCCGTTTTCTCTACATTTTCTATTAGCCCCAATGTTGAGAGATGGATAGGCGAAGGAGAGATACAGTAGAAGAGTTTTTAGGAAGAATAAAAGTCCTAATATCAATAGTATATATATATACACAACCTGGACGGGGATGGGGCCTTGTGAGACACCCTTTTGGGTCAGGTCAAAGGTCAGGCCATCATACCCACGGGTCACACCGTTTTGTTTATGTTTCGTACCTTTTTTTTTTTTTGGCCGTCAAGCTTATGGTCTTAAGAAGTTGGTACAGATTCGCAGACGAGTAAATCAAAGGAAAATCTGAATGTGTCTCATTGTAATATAAGAACAATATCATACACCACCCGGTGACGTGGAATAAAATGGTGATGCTGGTGGCAAGAGAACTGAAACCTGGAAGAAAACGGGTGGCGTGCTGAGAACTAATCCGCCGCGGTTATCGTTCCCGACACTTGAGCCTGCACTGGACAAGTCCATTTACCCGCATCAGGGGAGCCGTGGTCCTCCAGGGCCTGCAGTTTACTCGCCCCCCAGTTTAAAACAAGTACACGTACACAAGTCGTGATCACTACCCAAGGAGGAGGGGACACTGACCAGCGCCTGGTATGGTCTTAACGACGGCGCTTCTTGTTGTGCATCAAAGACCGACAACCCCGCAAGTTCTTGGTAGTGCCTCAAGATGGCGGCGACGTCGTCTGCGTGCTCTTGGAAGTGCTCCAAGATGGTGACGTCTGCATCCTAGAACCTCTTCTTAGTTCCTGGGAGTGGTTCAAGATGGCGGCCTACACATCCTAGGAAACAAACCCCCTCCCCACTTCACCTCAACGTCAGCGCTTCAAGATGGCTTCACTTTTTATAACTACGACGTTTACCTCCGAATGAGAAATACCGACGGAGTGAAACCATGACCCCTCTCTCTACTGTCGTCTGGATGGCGGCGCCGTGTGTGTGTGTGTGTGTACACACCGCTATGGCAGTAACCCCCAGACAGTAGCGGAGCTGTTTACAAGCGTCGACCCTGCCCCGACACGCCAAGGTCGTGGGAGATTGGGGGGGGAGGAGATTTTTGTGTTTGTGAAGGAAATATTTATGAATTTATGAAGAGTGTTCAACACCGTCCAGAAACACACTGGCGCCAGTTTCTGAAGGATAAAGGATTATGGGCGAAGTCTGCTATTGTTTGTACGATGTTTGTCGTAGACAGGTTACTAGATATTAAGTCTTGCCTCTTTGAGCACGACGGTGCGGGCCTTGAGCACGACAGTATGAACCTTAAGCACTTTGGCATGGCCTTTGAGCACGATGGTACGATCCTTGAGCATGACGGTACGATCTTTCGAGCACGATGGTTACGATCCTTGAGCACGACAGCATGATCCTTAAGCACCATGGCACGACCTTTGAGCACGATGGTACAATCCTTAAACACAATGGTACGTTCCTTACACTATGGCACGACCAATGAACACGATGGTACGTTCCTTACACTATGGCACGACCAATGAACACGGTGGTACGTTCTTTTAAACACTATGGCACGACCTTTGAGCACGTATGGGTCAGTTCAAAAGTTCAGGCTATCATACCTTTTTCGTCTTAATTATCATCCGATTCTTCACTGATTAAGGCAATGAACATCAGACAGACTTTAAGCACAGCCTTCCCATAATATTTTTGTGGTCTCTTGTTTATTTCATCAGGTCAAAAGATACCCTTTTATATATATACAAAGCGTTGACCTTTGACCTAGCCGGTGCCCATCCCAGGTCGACCTTGGCTTCCTTCCCAGAGATGCTTTTGCGTTTGTTATCCTTATCTTTATCTCTTTCTCAGAAGATTTCCCACAATTTTTGTGCAGAGAAAATGGGATATTGGTGCTGTACTATCTCATACCATCAATGTCATCAGGTCCGAAACATTCCTGAACATTTTCTGAACATTTTAACGTGTTCCATTAGGGTTTTCTTTTGAACACACACACACACACACACACGAGTATCATTTAGGGGAGAGAGAGAGAGAGAGAGAGAGAGAGAGAGAGAGAGAGAGAGAGAGAGAGAGAGAGAGAGAGAGAGATATCTGGTAGTCGACATCGTCCCTAACCTATCGCCTGAGACTCTCATTAGAAGAAAAATACAGAAGAAAGTTTCTGCTGCTTTTTTTTTAAGTTCGGTCACAGCTCGGAAAGAAGCACAAAGAGATAAGAGAGAAGGTCCAGAAGAAGTCACCAAAGATGGGAACAGAGTTAAGAAAGCCGAGTTACGGGCTAGAGGCTTTTTAAAGTTATCTAGTAGAGGAGAGAAAGGAGTTAGGGGTGACCTGATCACAACCTTTTAAGTTTAGGGAGGCTATGTTTACCGTCATACTTTCTAGTCATTCTGTTAATGGTCTTAATACCCCTCCCCCTAGGTTAATGGTCTTAATACCCCCTTCCCCCGAAGTTAATGGTCTTAATACCCCTTCCCCCTTAAGTTAATGGTCTTAACCCTTCCCCCTTAAGTTAATGGTCTTAATACCCCTCCCCCCTAAGTTCATGGTCTTAATACCCCTCCCCCCTAAGTTAATGGTCTTAATGCCCCACCCCCTAAGTTAATCGTCTTAATACCCCTTCCCCTTAAGTTAATGGTCTTAATACCCCTCCCCCCTAAGTTAATGGTCTTAATACCCCTCCCCCCTAAGTTAATGGTATTACTGTCCATAAGTAAGTGGTCTTATTCTCTCCCTTATGTGATGGTCTTCCTGTCCTCCTTAGTTAATGGTCTTACTAACTCCCGTCTTAGTTTGGGGGTCAGTCTCCCGTAATTAAGGGTTACTACCCTCACTAGTTAAGGGTCTTATTACCGCCAAGATTTATCAACAGCTTCGCTAAGAATCCTACTGCCCCTTGGTTAAAGGTTTACTTCTCCCTTAGTTAAGGGTCTTCTTATATTCTTAGTTATGGGCCTCTCTCTCTCTCTCTCTCTCTCTCTCTCTCTCTCTCTCTCTCTCTCTCTCTCTCTCTCTCTCCCTTAGTTAAGGGTCCTACTACCCCAATTAGCTGGGTTTTATTGCCCTCTTAGTTAAGGGTGTTACTCCCCCTCAACTGAGGGTTTACTGCCCTTTCCCCCCCCCACCCCTCCCTTAGTTAATGGTCTTACATTCCTCTTAATTGAAAGTCTTATTGCTCCGTGTGGTTGAGGTTATTGTTCCCAAGGCTGTAAACGTGCGTTCAGCAAAACACACACACACACACACACACACACACACACAAACTGGTTTTTCAAGACGGGGCCTGAAAAAGTGGAAACATGGAAATGATGAAGTCGTCTGAAGCGAAAAGTTCTAGACGAAAGGCAGTACAACCTCGTCGAAGAACATCCGACTCCAAAGGTAACCATCATTTCCCTGCCACTGGAAGTTGCGCAGCCTTGGAACAGCGGGAGCTCCTGGGATAGGGGTGCTGGGGCAATTATATATATGAATAAATATGTAAATCATAAGGGTTGGTGGCCTTCAAGAACCAGAATTTCACCGCTCGCTGATTTGCAGTCTGACACGGACTAAGAGCCGACGAAGATTGGGAACATGCCAAGATTAGAAAGCCACGACGATTTGGGATTGGGATCACCCCCCAAGGGTTTTATAGTCGAGACGGATGAATTGGGTTGGGACCCTGTGGGATTGGCTGATTGGGGCGTGGCATCGTAGACCGCAGGATTGGCCACGGGCGGCCATCTTTTTTTTTTATGGGAAGTGTCCAGCTGGGTCATTATATGAGGGGGGGAGGGGTTGTGGTCTGGTCACCGCGACACTTTATTTCTCATTCGCTCCTGTAACTCATTTTTGTCTTCGTCTATACAATTCTTTTTTCTTCTTTATTTTTCTAAGCTCTATAGTTTCTTGGTTATCTTTATATTAACCTCTGTTTTTTGATTTCACGATTCTCTCTCTCTCTCTCTCTCTCTCTCTCTCTCTCTCTCTCTCTCTCTCTCAACCAGACCACCGGTGCATTCCACATCAGTCGACAATAACGTTCCAGACAACGTGGAAAGGGTGTCGTCTCCCACAACGGAAAAGGCAAAGTCTCCAAATACCCTTCCTCAATTCCTCCACCTCTCTCTCTCTCTCTCTCTCTCTCTCTCTCTCTCTCTCTCTCTCTCTCTCTCTCTCTGAGGAGCCTCCAATACCCCCACAGTCAATTGTAACCGTTTTCCAATAAAAGTCGAGGTTTCATAAATAAGACTTCACCGAGGCTAGGACCCGTCACAAAAGGATTCCTGCCCACTCTAATGGGATCCAAACTTTCCCCTGGAGCATTTTAGAGAAACATTCTGGACGCCAGATATATATATACATATATATATATATATATATATATATATATATATATATATATATATATATATATATATATATATTTCTGGTGGTAAATAAACTCTGGGTTTATCAAGTCGATGCTTTTAAAAATAGGAAAGGTGAGGGATTCGGGACTTTTCCCACCAAAACCCGTTTTCTTATGGTGTTGTCTAGCGGTTTTCCCGCCAAATGTTAGTTTTTTTGGGGGGAGTCCAATTTTATTAATTAGTTTTCTTGCCAAATTTGTTAGTTTTCTCGCCAAAATTGTCCCGTGTCACCCCTTGGTATACAATTTTACTCTCAGAAACATTCGTTGAAATACAATTACCCAAGATCGACGCCCACAACGACACCTACCGCGCGTTTTCTATCAAAAAGAGGAAAAAAAAATGTGGTGTGTCGAGATAAGTTTCAAACCCTGTCTATCCGTCTTAAAGTCTGTGCCTTATACGACTGTGGCTTCCCAAGACGCCGGAAATTGGCATCACTGGTCTGGTGTGAAAGACATGTGGTGGCTTTAAGGGGGGGGGGGGGATCCCCCTCCAATGAGGGGGTGCGGCAGTTCTCCCCCCCAGGAAAGGTTGACCATTTCACCCCCACCCCCTCCCAAATCCGCCCCACTCAAGGAAGCCATCACCTGGACCTCATCCGACATTCCGGGAAGAAGCAACTGTAGTGCATCTTGCCACCGTCACTTCCTACTGCCAGAGATCCCTCGTCCCCAAGTTGCAGTTCGGCACACCACAACGACTGCAGACTGCTACAAGAACATCCCCATCCCAACCATTGTGAACATTTAAGATATCATTTTCTGCGCATGTAAAGACTATTTGGCATCCTATCCGTGTTACAGCATCTTCGCTGTAGACATTTTCTCCATTTTTTTCAGCCTCTGGTTACCAATTTACATCAGTCAACCTTTATATATTACTATTGTCATAACAATTACTCCTATCACTATTATTAATACTACTGCTGCTGCTGCTGCTACTACTACTACTACTACTACTACTACTACTACTAACTACTATTACTACTACTACTACTCAGACCACCCTATCCTTTCAGATGGGTGTGTTAAAATCACATCCAGTGCCGTCAGGTAAGGGGCACTGGACACCCAATCAACTTAATGCCTTCATCCCTCCCATCCACCGGGATGACACTATACTCTCCACACGCCATATTCTTTAAAGGTGTCATTCGTCTGTTGGTGTCACTGGTTCTATTGGCTACCATGGTAGGGGATGGTAGCATACGTGGACAAACTACAGGAAATGTATATATGGTAATTACTGGACTAACTACCCCTCTGGTTGACCCAGGCTGGATTTTATTGATGTTGGCTACCCTTAAAATATTTTTGAATCAGGATACAACGAACCTTGGATATGATGATTTGGTTGGCCTTTGACCTCACCCTCAGGGTTCAGGCCATGATACCCAAGGGTTCAACCGTCGTGTTTAAGGGGTCGTACTACCGCGCTCAACAGGTGATTACATCCATAGTACGATGAAATAGGCAGAGGAATGCCAGCACTGTACGCCATGGACCCTGTAAAATGGATGAAGAATTATATATTCTCCCCTCGGAGTGGAAACAGGAAGATAATCAAGGTGCTTACGCCCTTGACGGTGTTTCTCTAAAGTGTACAGCACACGCAGCTCTTAAACAGGGCTTTTATTATTCTTCCGACTGGAGGCGGGCGAAGCGAAGAGCGATGTTCTTTTGTTTCGTGGAGTGTAGCGCGGTCCGGTGAGTGGGACAGCCCGTAGGGCTGTTTTAAGAGGTAAATCTTCCTCATAACTTTTACAAAACTCGCTCAAGTACATAGCGAAGCCGCAAAATATATCCGAATACATTTCGCATATTTACAAAATACATCCGAATGGCTGGGGGAGGGGGGGGGGGAGATGAAGTTAAAAGTGACATCTGCATATTTGGAGCAGTGGCAACTTGATCCGCCAAGAATATCAGCTGATACTTTTGGCGGGAACTAATCACCTTCGGCCGTGCCATGCATAAACAGACCCGCTCGGTTTTAGCCTATAATCCGCCTGAGTGCATCTCATGAATTCATGGCATAATCTTATGAGAGCGGTAGACCCCCACAGACGTGCCGTGTGGACTGAACCAAGGATTTATCACGTCTAAATTTTGGTGGCGAGATTGTGGAGGCGTTATCAGTGTGGAACACGCCCCAGGATAATATAATTCCCGCTCAAGTGAGCAAGGGTGGCACATGACGGACAGCCTAATGGCGAGCTGCCCCGCCAGGGATCGATTAAACGTGGCAACGCTGCCTGTATTATGATAGACATGTGGCACAGCTGTGTTTACCGGCTCCCGTAGTCCGTCATTCATCTAATATATCCCAAAAGAGTCGTGCCAGCGATTTTATGCAATAACAATTTGCCGCTTGCACGCCTCTCCTCATAATCATCTGCGAGACCAGGCGAGAGATGTGAATAAGCGGGAATTATTCTGGTCAGTCGGTGAGGCGGGCAAAGGGAAGAGAGGAAGCACGTTGTAGTTGAAGGTTAGGCGGCTAGGCTTCCACTGCAGCGGCCCCACTTCTATAGAGTCTCTCTCTCTCTCTCTCTCTCTCTCTCTCTCTCTCTCTCTCTCTCTCTCTCTCTCTCTCTCTCTCTCCATAGAGCTAACGGCCTGTGGCCATGTGTGGCTGTGTGGACCAGGATAACCCTAACAATCGGACTCATTGGCCGTATTGAGGATTGGTGGCCGTTATTGTAATGCCCTGCCGTTTCCCGTATATGTGTGGCGTCTATTCGTCCACTCCAACTATCAACATGATATATATATATATATATATATATATATATATATATATATATATATATATATGGTACGCAACCATATATATATATATATATATATATATATATATATATATATATATATATATATATATATCGTCCCACTGCTGTATGTTTTGTTGTTCAAAACGCCGGCTTCTTCGATTTCAATGTAAATACCGTTAGAATTCACGATAGTGTAAATGACAGTCAGTCTAGTATTCATACACAAACAGTGAAGCTTTACCTCTTAAGCACGGCAACATGATCCTTGAGCATGACGGTACGATCCCTGAACACGAAGTTACACTCTTTGATGAGGACGCTTGAGATCGCTGAGCACGACGGTACGATCACTGAGCACGACAGCACGATCACTGAGCACGACAGTGTGATCACTGAGCACGACAGGGCGATCCTTGAGTACAACTATCATACCCCTTGGGTATGATAGCCTTGCCACATACTTGACTCTTTTGGAGTTAAGTTAAAGGCCAGGCCATCATACCAAAAAGGTCTTACTGTCATTTTCAAAGGACGCACCGTCATGCTCACGGATCGTACCGTCGCGCTCGGAGGGTTAATTCTGTAATTAATCTACCGACATTACTATAAAATGTACCTAAATGTGGCGATGTAGAAAATCATTCCACGGCGCCTCCTTTGGAGCGATCCAACTCTACGGGCGTACATAGGCTCATTTCACTCGCCTTCTGGAGTTAAGAGGCCGGGGACTTTGACCCTGTGACCTTCACCTTAACTGATGGCCTTTCATAGAGAAAAAATACGAATAAAAAAAAAGGTTTCTAGACCTTTTTATTTAAACGTAACCTGCTTGGATGTTTGGAGGGATTAGTGGTACGGTTGTGGCCTGAGGCCAACAAACAAATGAACATACGCGTCAGATTAGTGTACTTTTCGAACTTCCTCCGAGTAATATGAAGGGGAAACTAAATTAAGTTACAAGTAAATCAACGAGGAGGTAGAGTGGTTAATGTAATAAGTGCGTAAAGGGGAGGATAGTATGATGGTACGCTTCATTAACAAATCTAAACTAATAAGAGGAATTCATGCATAGATAACGAACTTTGGTGATGCCGGTTCAAGCTGAAAGCGTTTTAAGCGTTTAAACCAAAGCCAGAAACTGCCACACTGGGAGCCACAGGGAGAGGAATTGTATCCTTCAACGAAGGACTGACTACCAATGCTTATCTAAATGACTGTGTTGGGCCTCGTAATAAGGAGTTACCACAGGACAAAAAAACACAAATGTTGCCCCCTCTCCGCGGCTTGTACGAAACCGCTTGGGTATCGCAAAGTGTTTCAGTGCAGTAAGTTACACGAGTCCGAAGAGAGATAAATTGTCGTATAATAAATAACAGCAATTCTAACTGTTCCAACTATGGTTCCAGCTTTCCCTACAGGCATTTAAGACTATCATTTGTAACAAATATCTTAAAATACAGCCACGTCAACAGTATCAATAACAGAAACTTAAAATATGTTAAAGCCGTGGCCACGGCTACGTGGGTAAACATAATTGGGCGTATCTGGCTGGGGAAATAGGGGGAAAGTCGCGAGAATTTACCCCGTCGCTCAGTCCCGTGGGAGGCTAATACGAGGCGTGAGCGACGCCTGGTGTGGGGGAAATTGACAGCCCGCGCGCCAGGAAGTGCGGGAAATAACCTGGAAAATTGGCGGGAAAGGGGGGGACTTTATTATCCTGTTTTTATTATTTAACTCGTATAGACAGGTACGAAGATTGTGCCGTACACGATGAAGACATTATACCTAACTCCTAGACGCTATACCACTGTTGTTGAAAATCGTATGTATACTTTATCGCCGGCAACGGAAAATGACTGGCGGTTTTTTTCCCCCCTTCTCCCCAGCTCGTGAACACTCGCCCACAAGCGACGTTGTCCGAATCCAGTAGTTCGCAGCTTTACGTGATGGAGCATTGACTTTAAAACCATTAGAAGAAAACGATACTATTTGTCCTAAAGTTCTGGGTGTCTGGCGATGGGTGTGATCAATGACCGAACTGGCCTGTCTTGACGGCACTGTGGTAATATATTAGGCTTGAAAAATTCATTGCGGGGGAGGAAACGGACGAGTGGAAAGGTACTTGGGGGGGATGGAAGAGGGCGACATGGAAATTGTTTGGTTGGATGGAAAGGTTCGAGAAATTATAACGGAAAATTTTAATGAGAGGACGAGTCCTTACGTAGTAGGAGAGCAGAACTGAAAAACGATTTAAGGAACTTGCGACATGAAATTTGTACGACGTTCATGTAAAAAATAAAATCGATGGAAAAACTTACAGAACACAAGTAAAGGTAGGAAAGCTTAATACGCAACATATTAAGATCGGGTGATAATGGAAGGAATCTGTGATTTTATCTTTATCTTCGCCTTTGGCAAGGTTAGAACTTTATACGGAAGATCGTTGTGCGCACCAACGGGGTTGCCGTGAGTCGCCGGGGTCATCAAGTACCCATTTTTATAAGATATTTGAGATGACCTTTTCCTCCCACTGCTCAACAGCAATGGAGTCCGACTCTTGTCCACATTCTCGGGGCAGTTTTTGCCCCGAAGAACAGGGTCGAGGTGTGTCTTTTGCAGTTACTGGGGGGGTCGACTTGCACATTCTGTCCACACTGTCGGGGTCGATCTTCACCTGTCGTCCGCGCTGACGGGGTTGAGATGACGTCACGCGCTACCGCAGAGAGGAACTCAATAATTAAACTGGGGGAGAAAAAAAAAAGCGCAATGGGGCGAGTTTAATGAATGCCGTTTAATTTCTGGTTTAGAAATAACTCTGGTTTATTAACCACGTCGGAACTTAGTTTTTTATGCGGTTTTGAATTAATTCGGGTTTATTAAACACGGAATCCAGTGTTGTCTTGTTCTGTGGTTTCAAGCCGGGTTTATTAACTACGCAGGAATCCGGTTTTTAACTTCACTTTTGACTATGTACCAATTTGCCTCGAGCACGACGGTACGACCTTTGAGGAAGACGGTACGGCCGTTGAGCACGACTCCCAGCGTGACGGTACGACCCTTGGCTATAATGGCCTAGCCTTTGACTTAACCCTTAAGGTCAAAGGTGAGGCCATTCGTGCCCATGGATCGTACCGTCGTGCTCAAGGCTTTTACGTACTCCAGACGTATATATATATTTTCTTGTGGCATATATATATAGCAAATGGGTGGTTATTACTGTTAATCAACGAGACTAAAGAATCTATTTACACTTCTCCGCACTGCTCAGAAAATTTAGATATTAAACGAAAAAATGGTTTTGCCTCCTGGATAAACCTCGAAATATCTGGGTATTAACTCGTTTGGTGTAGCAAGCTGCTTGATTGTGCTTGTAGCACAGAGTAAGGTCGAAAGTGAAGCTTGGCTCATCATATTCTTGGTTACGGATGACAGTGATATGATTGGTAAAAAAAAGAAATAATAGGGGGTAATGATGGTGATCTCCATTGACTGTGGAGATGATGGAGATGGTGTCGTTGAAGGCAGCCGATGGTGACTTGGTGACAATGACAGATGATGGCGGTAGCTATAGCAGTGATAACTAAGAGCGATAGTGATGATAGTGAAAGCAGCTTATGGTGAAGATAACGATTATCATGAAGAGCGATCGTGACACAAGATGGATTATGGTGGATAATGTAGAGGCAGTGGCAGCTTTAGTCTGAGCGACCCAAGACAGTGTGTGTGTGTGTGTGTGTGTGTGTGTGTGTGTGTGTGTGTGTGTGTGTGTGTAAGACATACGACCACCAGCACACAAAGTGAAAAACTGATACATACATATATGGAGTACAGAAGCGTTAATAGCATCACATGACTTAAAATTCACACACACACACACACACACACACACACACACACACACACACACACACACACCTGGCTAAGGTTGGGGTATGTGTACAAAGGAGGTGGGAGCCGACACAGATAATACAAGGTTCAGAGACAGGGAAACGCTTGTGTGAAACTCTCTTTCCGTAACACACAAATAGTAATTAACAACTAAACACACACACACACACACACACACACACACACACACACACATACACACACACACACATATATATATATATATATATATATATATATATATTTTTTTTTTTTTTCATACTATTCGCCATTTCCCGCGATAGCGAGGTAGCGTTAAGAAGAGAGGACTGGGCCTTTGAGGGAATACCCTCACCTGGCCCCCTTCTCTGTTCCTTCTTTTGGAAAATTAAAATAAAAAAATGAGAGGGGAGGATTTCCAGCCCCCCGCTCCCTTCCCTTTTAGTCGCCTTCTACGACACGCAGGGAATACGTGGGAAGTATTCTTTCTCCCCTATCCCCAGGGATAATATATATATATATATATATATATATATATATATATATATATATATATATATATATATATATATATATATATATAAACCTTACCACGTATACACAAACCCGATAAAACAGTGACTGAGACAAAAAATATATACATACACACGAGAATACAGATAACATACACACGAGACTAGATACAAACATACACACGAGAATACAGTGATGCAAACATACACACGAGAATACAATGATACATACACACGAGAGTACAGTAATACAAATATATAAACGAGAATACAGTGATACAAACATACACACGAGAATACAATAATACAAAAACACATTCGAGAATACAGTGATACAAATATACACACGAGAATACAATGATACAAACATACACGAGAATAAAGTGATACAAATATACACACGAGAATACAGTGATAAAACACACACGAGAATACAGTGATACACACACACACACACACACGAGAATACAGTGATACAAAAATACAGACCAACACATACAGAAATACACGAACGAATACAATGGCACGTCCACGTGGCTGGAAAATTCTGGAAATTGTAGAGCGATACCCGCGGAAAATAAGAAAAGGAAAACTGTTGAAAAATCCCCCTTCCCCCCTCCACCCTACCACCGAACCTATCCCCCACTATTGAGAAAGTCTCGGGCATCGAGCTGCAGTTATTATTGGAGCCGTCGCAATATTGACGGTATATCCTCCGGGAGGAGGGGAGATGGAGGGGGGAGAGGGGAGGAGGGGGGAACTGTAAGGGGGGAGGGGAGGATAATCCCAGAGTGTGACGGGTGGGGGGAAAAAAATGACGTGCGGGACATATGTTAGGGGATTTTTTTTTTGTGGGGGGGTCATTTTTATTTCTTGTTTTCGATCAAGATGCGCTTGGGAAGAATACTATATGGTAGACACAACAATGACCCTTCATGAACATAAAACATATTACTTAAAAAAAAAATCATTTTGTCTTTAAATAAAATTAAATCTGTACATCTGATGTGGGGCCACTCGTGGTTAACAAATTCTCCAAAGCTCTGTACATCTTTTTTTTTTCTTTTTTTTTGCAGAGGGGCAAACACATGTAGTGCTGAGCAACTTAAGAAAAAAATAACGTAATTACGATGCGGACGTACATATCGCTGACGGCGGCAGGAGAGGAGGAGGTTGGGGAACCGGGAGGGGGGAATTCAGTCGCCTCGTCCAAGAAGCTTACGTGGGCTTTTTCTAAATGATTTTTGGGTCGGTCGAGCCGGTCCTATGCTTCCGCCTCGCCTGTCCCGCCAGATGTCATGGAACCTCTCTCTCTCTCTCTCTCTCTCTCTCTCTCTCTCTCTCTCTCTCTCTCTCTCTCTCTCTCTCTCTCTCTCAAATCTACGCCGTCTGAAGTTCCGTGGTGTATCCCTGTCCAATCCTCCTTGTTCTTCTGGCCACAGTGTTTAAAAGTTCCGTGATGCTCTGTACACAGCAGTGTCTGAAGTTTTCCGAGATGTATTTCTTTCTAATCCTACTTCATGGTCTTTCTGTCGACACTGTCCAAAGTTCCGTGATGTTCTGTCCACGCTGTCTACAGTTCTCTGATGTTCTGTCCACAGTCTACGGTTCTCTGATGTTCTGTCCACGGTCTACGGTTCTCTGATGTTCTGTCCACAGTCTACGGTTCTCTGATGTTCTGTCCAGTCTACAGTCCTGAGGTTCTGTCCACGATGTTTACAGTTCTTCGATGATCTGTCCACAGTCTACAGTTCTCTGATGTTCTGCCCACGCTGTCTACAGTTCTCTGATGTTCTGTCCACAATAACTATAGTTCCATGATGTTCTGTCCGGAGTGTGTACCACTCCTTGTTCAGTACGCATTTCTATGCCTCAGCGGGCATGGCGCCATGACTGTGGGAGACAACAGCGAACCCTTCCAGTGGTAATACCAATGACAGGAAGCGAGTTAATGGAGTTTTTTTTTTTTCCAGTGGCAGGTAGCGAGCTGGTGGAGTGGCATTCCCAGTGGCAGAGATAGCGAGTTAATGGACTAACATTTCTAGCAACAGGTAGTAGCTATTAATGGAGTGGCATTTTCAGTGGCAGGTAACGAGTTGATTGAGTAGCATTCCCAGTGGCAGTCAGCGAGATAATGGAGTGGCATTTCCAGTGGCAGGCAGCGAGTTAATGTTGCAGCAGTTACAGAGTGGGACTTTGATGTTTCATTGGCGATCAAGGGACGCACGCAGCCCCACTGACAAACAGACATTCCAGTGGCTGATCTGGGGCTGTAACGGGATAATCCACCTGCATTTCCACTGATGAGTGAGAGCGCATTGCACTGACAGACAGGCGAGTTGGGTGCACATATGAGACGATTTCACTGACACAAGTCCTTCTTCTTTGAGTCATTTCCAGTGACAGAGGAACCCAGGACTTTCCTACCATTAGTCTAATAACATCTGAATGGTTTCTCCAGTTCTGCCTTGTGACACTTGATCGAATATGGACATCCGCGTCAAAATATATTCTGGGGGGGAACTCTCTGGAAATCTATGAATTTCTTTGAGTGGTGTAGTATTTACGGTGAAAAATCAATAATGAATTCTTTCCAGTCGTCCCAATATTTCCAGTGGAATGCGTATGAATTTTCTTTTTTATATCAGTTGGTTACAGAAGTGGGGAAAAGTCATCTTGGGTATAACGAGTTGTCTTTTTTTGGTGGGGAGGGGAAGGAGGGAAGGTTGGGTTGGCATTGTAGGCAGGTGGGCGGTCCGCACTGTATCCCGGTGTCATTTCAACACTCGAGAGAGAGAGAGAGAGAGAGAGAGAGAGAGAGAGAGAGAGAGAGAGAGAGAGAGAGAGTCGCTCCCCCCTCCCCCCACTTCCAGGAAAGGAGCGGTAAGGCGACCAATATTCCGGTCGTCTTGGAACATTTTTCCAGTTTTTCACGGACCCGACTCTTTATTTCAGAGTGGATCGTAGTTTAAGCGAAAGGCGAAGGGATTGTCATACATCTTCATGAAACAGGGGGGTGTGATGTGAAGTCATGTTAGTGGGAGGCGGAGAAGTATCATGCTAGTGCAGTCCATAATTATTAGCTGGGTATGGTTTTTGCAAATGCTTCGGATAATCACAGCCCCAGCTCTGAACGATGAGAGGAATCGGTGCAAATGTACAAGACCAAGGTTTTGAAGACAGGCTAGAGAGAGAGAGAGAGAGAGAGAGAGAGAGGAGAGAGAGAGAGAGAGAGAGAGAGAGAGAGAGAGAGAGAGAGAGGGTGTTTATAGGTTTAATGTGTGATACGAGGAGAGAGTTTTACACTCGTGTCGCCTTTGTCTCTTAACCTTGTATATATGTACCATGTCTTTACTCGTATGTGCACACAGCCACACCAGTCTAAGCCAGGTGCCCATTTATAGACCCGCCGCCATGGATCTGGTCCCAATGCCGCGCCCGGGATTCGAACCCATGCACGCTCGCGCTGACTCATGGTTAGCCACCACCACACAACGGGAGGCCTCATTGTGTGTGTGTGTGAGGGAGGGAATCAAGCAAGACGAGATGCTCGAATCATTCACTTGTGACACGCAAATGCCTTCAGGTCATGACGAACTCGCCTTAAAAAAAAAAAAAGATCTTAATTAGCATCACTTGTCCCGTTCTTGCTTGGAATATTTTAGGCCGTCAACCCTCTCGCCCGTCACGTCTCCTGTCTTTCATCCTACCACCTTCCATTTCCACGTATCTCCAAATTTTTTCGTATATTTTCACTCCCGCTTCCATTATTCCTTACCTTTTTCAGTTCATCACTTTTATGTGATTTTTTTTATCATAAATAATTAAACATCCCCCAGTTTCCCTGGCTTGCCTTGCAGTTACTATGGCGAAGTAAATGTTTGTAGCTTTACCGATGAAAACATTTACGGTCGAGTTCGATGAACCAATACTGTCATGAGACAGGAGGCGTTGTATTACGTATGTAATTCCGTGATGACAGAGCAGAATTCTGTGACCTCTTAACCCCTTAAGCACGACAGTGCGACCATTCACTTATTTTGAGAAACGACCCGTTGTGCTCAATGGTCATACCTGCCGTGCTTGAAGGGTCGTATCGTCGCGCTCAAGGGTCGTCGCATCGTAGGCTAAAGGTCATGCCGTCGTAATTCAGGGGTCATGCCGTCAGGTTTTACGCTCTTACTGTTGTGGTCAAGACGTTAAGTGGCCAATTCGTGACCATTGGCAACAGGCGAGACTTTCGTCTCCTGCGTCCTGCTTTGATGCCAGCACGAAAACTATCCATTTCTATACTCCCCCCTCTTAACAATCACCATATTATCGGTGATTGGAAATCCTCCCCTCCTCTATTGTCACTTTCTAAAAGCATGAAAATTAGCCAAGAGAAGAATTTTCCCTCGAAGGCTCCATTTTTTTTAATGCTACCTCGCAAATGTAAGAGAGGCTAAAAGGCAACGAGGAGCGTAATTGAATACACAACGCGTTTAAAAGGAATCTAAATAATAATAAAATAATAATAATAATAATAATAATAATAATAATAATTATATAGAACATTCGTTGGTACTTGTATTATGGATTGATGTTTTTATCTTGTGATAGCAAAGTCATCAATTATATAATTCCTCAATAAAACCAGGTATCAAATGATAAAATAAAGACGAGATAACGAATAAATTGACAAAGAAATACCCTTCAGTGCTCACTACTCATGCTAGTGTGAATCTGATGGTTCGTTTAGGCTCCTGCATGACGATGTTTACCTCTGTAATGAAATGAGCATGACGTGTGTGTGGAGATCCCACGGCCCAGCGAGAAGACGTGTGCTGCCGACAGTCAGCCAGATTTTAGGCGCCTTGGTGGCCACTGTTGCCAGACGTGTGATGCGCGATGAGTTACGCTGGTTCGTACCCACCTCCTCATAACGGATTGTGAGTAGCTAAGTGAAAAAAAATATATTAATCTGTAATTATTCTTCAGAGTCAGACCATAAAAGATATGCCTGGCACTAACGTATATATTCATATATTACATTTTATATATTTGTCCAAGATGACTTGTTTCCCGCAGTCCCTGTAAGTATACATAATCATTTCACAGACGGCAGCCACAAACTCTCGCAGGACGACCCACTATGAATGCTTACTCGTGCACGTGGGGGTTAACGTGCTCCTCATTGAGAGCTAATATTTACTTTTTAACCAAGCGACACACCAGGAGTCTCAGCGCACGTTCACAATACCAAAAAAGTTATGGCACACGTCCTCGCCAAGGTGGTACTTATATTTACCCACCCATCATACGAGTAAGGCTCGAAACATTCTTTTTTTTATTTGAGTAAATCCCATCTCCTTTGGTAGGATTGAAGCCACCAGCCCGTGAAGTCTTTCAAGAGCCAGAAACGTTTCCCTGGACGAATTGTATAGTATCACAAAATTTGTTGACTAGACACGTTTTCCCGACGTACATCTCGTTGCCAAGTTTTCATCTCGAACTTGTTGCTATGAGAAGTCGTGTTTAAAGAAATGAATTATCTTAGTAGCTTTACAGCATGACAGTCTTGCCTTTTGAGGATCTTCACGAGGTTCCGCCCAGTATTTTCCGGGTGTATAAAGACAACTTGAAGGTATTTTTCTGAAGCTATCCTTGGTGTAGCTCATGCGGCCCCAATGTGGGGGTCATGAAGCAGGCAGCACGTGGGAGCAGCTGGCCTCCCCGCTGCCAGGCGTACGCTCCTCGGCCCAGGCGGGAACGGAACGTCGGTATGGCTTAGTCCTTGCCTCTCTCTCTCTCTCTCTCTCTCTCTCTCTCTCTCTCTCTCTCTCTCTCTCTCTCTCTCGTACATCTGTTCTTGGCGCTGGGGGGATGGAGGTGTCGCACTTGGAGCCCGTGCACCTTGTCGCCCAGGTATATAACAAATTAGAAGGTTGCTGGGGCTGAGGTGATAAGAAGAGGGAGCCAACATTTGTTGGCAAGTGGCTACTAGATACAACAGAATGAGATGAGGGAAGTACTGTTATTTTGCCGCTTGAGCAAGACGGTTGATGACCTGGCCTTTGACGAGGCGCTTTTTTAAATGGGCCATGTGAAGTTAATACGCCATCATACCAAAGGGTTGTGCAGCGCTCGGAGTTTGTACCGTCGTGTTCAAGGGTTGTTCCTTCGTGTTCAAGGGTTGTACCTTCGTGTTCAAGGGTTGTATCGTCGTGCTCAAGGGTTTAACCTTCATGCTCAAGGGGACCAGCCTTAATCAATAAATCTTGAAGACACATCTGTATCATTTATGCCATTTTCCGATTGGCGTATAAAAAAATCACAAAGCTACGTTCGCGAAAACAATTTATGAAAGAGCTAAATACATTAATTTTGCCGAATACATGTTAGGTTACCTCTCACAAGTTGCTTAATATTTCCACTGTAACTAATATACATGAAGTGGAATAAAATATCTTGGGAAATATATAAATGGAGTGAAAACACGTAAATACAAAATACACGTGATACAAAACGTTATACCATCTCAAATATCTACATAACTGTCACAAGCAGTTGCCTAATATTTCCACTACAACTAATACACTTGAAGTGGAATGAAATATCTTGGTAAATATATAAATGGAGTGAAAACACGTAAATACAAAATGCAAGTGATAAAAAACGTTATACCATCTCAAATATCTACTTAATAGTTAATTTACTGTCAATAATGAAATTAACATCTGAGGCGTGAGGTCAGGGAGTCCTGCTATTGGTGGGATGCTGAAATGCTCATAGGTATGGACATGCATACGAAGTCTTATGACCGAAGGAACGTCCTACAACGGCCGAATATTGAACTCGGACGTAAAACTTAGGTTTTGGACGCGCGCGGCTACACGGAGCAAATTAAAATGACCTTTCAGACTACACATTCGGAATCAAGATAAAGAACTTCTGTTTTGTTTTATACAGAAGTATAGTAGATAATGGCTTCAACTGTAAATTATACAGGGAAATAGTGCTGTAGAAGTAGGAACGTGTGTTGTCGGATGTGTGTGTGTGTGTGTGTGTGTGTGTGTGTGTGTGTGTGTGTGTGTGAGGAAAGAATTCTCCACTTATGTGCTGCCATTATGACGGTAAGAACTTACCTGTATCATATTTATCATAATAATCATTGCTACTACCACTTCTACCAAACAACAACTACAAACTTCTAAAATACTGCCACCGAACAACCAGTTAATTCATCTTTTTTTTTTCTTTCTCCCTGACAGTGATAGCTCAGGAGGACGGGTGCAGTCGCTCGGACACTGAGACGTTGGTTCGAGCCTGTGAAGACGAGCTCCTGCTGCCCCCAACCCCAACACCCCCAACGCCCCACCATCCCCACACCCAGCCGGGTCCCGCCGACTCCCGCAGCCGCGTCGCGTCCGGCGCTTATGTCGAGGTGAGCAAACCATTTTTCCCGCGTCATATTTTTTTTCCCCCTTTGTGATATTTCTTGGTAGTATTTAGAGAATAGTCTGTTCGTGTCTCCCGAATATTTCAGAGGAGGCGAATCAGAAACACATGTAAACAGTGAGAACTAAGGAAAATTAGGGTTCTAAGTTTTTGTTAATTCAAGTACGTACACTTAGCCATACACTGCAGCGTGTAAACACATGATCAGATCCAAAGATACATGTAAGGAACGTGGAATGAACTGGTATAGCAAACGACCAATACGACTCGTGACGAGACTTGCGAAAGTATAGTTTATTTACTTCTGTAGCCTCCAGTGTTCGCATTCTGATGTGTAAGCTGAGAAAGTAGCTCATTTGCAGGGTACAGCAAAGTTGGGGTACACTGTACCGTGAGGTACAGAAGAGGGGAGAGGGCCCTTAAGTGACCAGACCCATGAGGGAAAGGTTAAAGGCAAGGCTATCTACACCCAAGGTCGTACCGTCGTGTTTCAGGTGTTATACCGACGTGCTCAGGACGTTAACCCGTAATTTGTATCACTTGTAACACATTTTTGACACTACTTGCAATTTACCATATATATATATATATATATATATATATATATATATATATATATATATATATATATATATATATATATATATATGATTTTGTGTCGTGGTGGAGTTGCTTTGTGAGGATGTGCGGTGGAAAAAGGTTTCTTGCGGGACGAGTTACGTAGGTTAGCCAGAGGTCGGAGGGGAGGGGGAGGTTACCCAGGTGGAGAAAGTGGAACTCCTGACCAACTTACTTCACGTGCACCCCCTCCCCTCAAGCCCCCCCCCCCCCCCACACACACACACACTTTCACTCAACATGGCCTCTGTACCACGCCCATCGCCTGTACACTTGCCATACTTTATGGTAACTAACACACCTGGCCTTCTACACACGTAACACGACACATGTAACTTCAGAAGGCCGCTACACGGGGTGTGGGGACAAGTGCCCTTCGATTAAAGACCAATTTGACTTCCCCTTTGAGCACAGTACGACCCTTGAACACGAAGGAACGAACCCCTGGGTTGTAATGGCCACACTATCATAACCAGGAGTCTTGCTGTCGTACTTAGAGATCATAGACATTGTAAGTTGACACTAAACATATTCAACTTTCTGGATAAACTAATAGCATACCGTACCGGGAATCCTTGATTTCATTCTATGACTCTCATCTACCGGGTTTTAACGTTTCGGAAGTGGCCACAAACAGCCTTGTTGGTCCAATTTATACGGTGTTAGTTGAAGGCGTAGAGGGGATAAACGTGCATGATAGTGATGGGAAGCGTGGAGTAATAAAAGAGTGCGTGACTGATGGAGAGCGCGTAGTACTCAAAGAGTGCGTGATGGTTATGAGGATCAAGGCGGGGACGGAAGTGCCTCGTAAGGGAATGTGTGGCACCGTTAGAGTGTGGTGGCTGAGTGCTTGATAGACATAAGATGCGTGACACTGATGAAGTGCAGGACACCATGGAGTGCGTGATGGCCATGAAGTGCGAGGTGGCAGTAGAGTTTATGACAGGGATGGAGTGCGTGATGGCCATGAAGTGCGTTGGCAGTTATGATGCTTGTGATGACCATGAAGGGCGTGATGGCCATGAAGTGCGTTGGCAGTTATGATGCTTGTGATGACCATGAAGGGCGTGATGGCCATGAAGTGCGTTGACAGTGATGGAAAGCGTGATCGTCACGAAGTGCGTTGGTAGTGATGGAAAGCGTGATCGCCACGAAGTGCGTTGGTAGTGATGGAGCGCGTGATGGCCATGAAGTGCGTTGGCAGTGATGGAGCGCGTGATGGCCATGAAGTGCGTTGGCAGTGATGGAGTGCGTGATGGCCATGAAGTGTGTTGGCAGTGATGGAGTGCGTGATGGCCATGAAGTGTGTTGGCAGTGATGGAGCACGTGATGGCCATGAAGTGCGTTAGCAGTGATGGAGTGCGTGATGGCCATGAAGTGTGTTGGCAGTGATGGAGTGCGTGACCAATCGGCACAAGGAGCCTTAACTCGAGGCGGCGCCCTATCGTTAAAGTGGAGCCGCCATTCATTGAGGCAGATAAGTTGGTTGGTTGTGATGATTAAGTCATCAGGGACGTGATAACCAGAGATAGTGGAATGACGTGATCACCCCCACCCCACCCCAACAACCCCCTCCTCCTTGGTCAGGGACGTGTTGCCCGTCCAGGGACATTCTTCCTGCCTAGGGACACGCTGCGTGTCTTCGGACATAGGCTGTATAGACATGCGACCCGGCTATGCATCCACAGGGGATTGGTGCTTGACACACACACACACACACACACACACACACACACACACACACACACACGAGCCTACGAAACATAAAATGGTTTGCGTTGCGATCCACCAATCTAACGGGCCCAAGTTCGAGTCCCGGACGGGGCGCAGCAAACCTGCTCACAGGCAACAGAGATGTTCATCCTCCCCTTTGGCACTGGTCGATGAATGGATATCTAATGTAATAATGTGTGTGTGTGTGTGTGTGTGTGTGTGTGTGTGTAAATAAGGTTAAAACATGGCAGCTATATATAGGGTTAAGGGACTACGGTAAAAAAAAGTGTAAAACTCTTCCCATAACACATTTACCCCACCCGACCGCTGCGGGTTTACTAATGGTATCTTGAAATGCAATCACTTGACTGCATTCTTAAGTGCCTGAATACTTATAGTTTCCGTGACGCTCTCGCGTATCCGTCGTCAGGTGGTATAAATTGCGAGTTATTATGCATTAAATGTAACGTTATCTCTTACCTCTGTGATATTTATCTCAAACTTTTTTTTTATATGGTTTCCACAATTGCCTGCTTCCAGTTTAAGTATTGCCAGGTCCTAGTTTAAGTTAGCTAGCTTTTAACACAACACTTTTACTTCCTTAAAACGTTTTCCTTCCTTTAAGGTGACTGAAGTGCAATTTTTTTATTTTCAAAACATATTTTCTCTACTCCCTTTTTTCTTCCCCGCTTTATTATTTTTCCCATTACCCCTTTTTATAGTCTTAGCATCATCATGTTTTTGATTGGATCGTTTGCAGTTTTATCGCTAACAGCGGCGTATTTATTGTGGTGGCTATACTCATGCTGCGAGCGGTAGTGCAAAAGGATTACAGAGGTCACAAAGGGTCTTTGTCGGACCCCAGCGGGCAGATAATTATAACAGATATTACAGAGTTGATTCATTACATAAGCTTACAACCGTTTTTATTTCGTCGGACTCATTTACTTGATGGAGAAAAAAAAATGGGTAGTCTGAACAATTTCAGGTATCTTATCGTTTAAAAATATGTTTTCGTGATTATTTCTTGCTAACAATAAGTATAGGTCATGGGGACCTTCGATGGCAACACCTTCCCAGTAAACGTTGATCCATCTTCAAACCTCTGCAAATCTTGCCTTTCATTCTTTGTTTATTGAGTCTTAAAACCGAGAGGCATCTGGTATACAGACTTATTATGCAGCTTTCATCTTGATATGACAGAGCGCTAGATGAAAAAGATAAAATTAGTAGCAAGTGGTTGAAATAAGTGTCTATGGTATGGCAACATCCTAAACACTGGCGACTGACTGACAAAACTGAACCGCGCTGTCTGGCGTATGTTTAAAGCTTACTATAGAGTCAAGTGAAAGTGTTCTGAAAGTTTGCTGATGATTATATGTATCCTAGTTGCAGCAAGCATATTTGTAATATTCGTATAATTATGTTTTAATTTTGTAGGTGTGCATTCCAAATTCAAGTATATATAAACATTTAGATTTTTTTTTTTTTGCAATTCCTAATTGGGTACACGTATCTCTAGCTATATACAGCTATTTCACTCTCATTTCAATAATAAGCGCAGTCTGGCTAAACCAAGCGTACAAGGGAGAATTTCATAGATAAGTCATCTGTAGGGTATCTATTTATAAACAAACCACCTTTGTGAAAATGCAAAGTGGTTTGCCTTGTTAAAATGTTCTACTGAAATGCGCAGTCGCAAATTAGCAGCGGTAAGCTAATGAGCCTCGTTGAACTGTACACTCGTAAACTTGGCTTAAAGTTTACCTGTTTACTAGACCTTGTTAAACCCGTAAAGAAATACAATTCACATTAATTGTTATGACGCACCTGCAATAAACGCTTTACTTTACAAATGCTTTAAATAATTTCTGTGCAGCAGCTGTTAACAATCTTTAACTTCATGCAAACAGAAGGCATCAACTGAACTAATAAGTGATTAAATATATCACATTATTGTACGTTTCCAGAGTAAGTAGTGACTCAAGAGACATGTCAGTTACCTAGTCCTGAAGCTGTCGATCAACTAGCCTATTTTTGTACCATGCTAAACTGAACACCCTTAGAACTGGTTTCGTCTAGTCTCACGCAGACGAGTAAGCTTTCTATGTATATTCACCTGTAAACACGTTCGTAAACGAATTAGCTTTCTCGATATGTTCACCTCCAAACACGTTCGTAAATCAGTTAGCTTTCTGTATATGTTCACCGGTAAACACGTTTGTAAACGTGTAATCTTTCTAGATATGTTCACCTTGTAAACACGTTTGTAAACGAATAATCTTTCTAGATATGTTCATCTGTAAACACGTTCGTAAATCAGTTAGTTTTGTAGATTTATTCACCTGTAAACAACTTTGCTTCAATTAAACGCTCACTTAGTAAACTAGTAAGACTTGTAGGAGCCCCGAAACGGCTATAAACAACCTAGCGTCGTGGAAACATTCATCCGTGAAGCTGACTCTTCTTGTCGGAATGCTAAGCCGTTAACACTCGCTCGTAAACCATCTAGCCTTGTGGGAAGGCTCATCCAAATCAGCCATCTTCGCGAGAATCTCTCCGCGTACACTCGCCAGCACACTCTGATCCGCAGCCCTTCCAGACAGAAACTAACGCGTAACCTCTTAAGGGGTACCCTTGCTGCAGCGACCCGTATCACAAGCGTCGGCCCACTCCCAAACGCTAACCCCTAAAACTGTAAATTAATTAACCTCGCGGAAACGCATCCCTCGTATTTCCAGCAAGATCGTCCGAAACGAGTCGAAGCGCCGGGTCTTACCCGAGCATTCCCATGAGACAGCCCAATCGTTCGCCGCGATCGTTCCTAACAAGATTTGTGGCGACAACGGAGCTGCTCCGTAAAGTAAACTAAGTGACGCCTGGTATCTGCGCGGATCGAGTCCCGTTTTTCACTGCCAGTGAACGGCGGTCACTGGTTACGTCCTGTGCCCCTGGACTGGGTGAGTCAGCAGTGCGGGGCCCCACCATGCCTGGCTGGCTGGGCGAGCCGCATACGGGTTGGTGGAAGTTAGAATCGGCCGCACTGCATCCCCACCTGCCCAAGTTTTTTTTTTTTGGGGGGGGGGAAGGGGCGTCACATTCTCACTCCAGAACAAGATTTTTCTGTGCTGCGTAAGACTTTCAGTTTCATTTCTATTTCCTCCTGTGCGTGTGTGTTCGAAGATTACATGAATTTTTCACATGGGGGGGATTCTGCGAGAGAAGTTTCCAACCAATCTGTTGTTTTCCACAACAGTATTTACACGTCTAACAATAGCGGTCCTGACGAACTTCGTATTGAATACAATATTCAAACCTAACACAATACACATCACGATTTTTCAATCAACAAAACTCATGTGGTGAACGACCACCTCACCAAAACCTTGAACCTAGGTCCCGTTATTTCAGTTGTAAAAAATTTTGCACATTCGTAAGACATTGCCCGGCATATAGCGAATGCTTCCTCTATCGTACAGAAAGCCCTACTCAGCATACAGAATGATCACCCAGCATACACAATGCCTCTTCCTGCATATCGGATGCTTTGCAAATAAAATTTACCTTCCTGGAGTGCGTTGTTTAAAGACTATCTCACCTACACTGCTGTTATTTAAGTCACTGATTCATAACAGCTTAGGTTTATCCTCTGACCTATCAAGCTATTGTTTACGAATCGTTTAGCCCTACAATCAATGCCCAAGAATTTTACAAGATACCACGGCGTTGCTCATTAGCGTTGCTTTAGAGAATCTAAGGATGTGGTTTTCTGGATTTTCTTAAAAACATTTAAGTTTAAAAAAGGTTACGGTAGGTTACGTTAGGTTACCTTGTTACGTAAAGCTTAGGTTAGGTTACGATACATTGATATATTTTTATTTTGCTAAGGAAGAATATCCTGATCGTATATTTGTGGTCATTTTAACGGACGAATGTGGGGAAAACGCACGGAATAATGACCACTACCACCATTTTGAGAGTTGTTTCTCAACGCATGACGGCGTTTCTCATGAACGTTTTAGCCCGTTATAGTGTATCTTGTGCACTTTCACCTCATCCTATTGTCTTTTTACGAACTTCTCAACCCGTCACATTGTTACAGGGTTGTAAACGAACCCGCCCGCCACTACATTGCACACGAACACTTGAAACCACCACTGTCTTGCTCAGACACAAACCCATCAGTGCGTTGCTTTAGAACTCTACTTTAAACTATAACTGAGTTGCTTACGACCTCTTGAAACCACCAGTGCGCGCAGCCGACACTCTCGAACCCACGTTGCTCACAAACTCTTGAGCCCATAATTGCACTGGTCACGAACTCTTGAACTCACCATCGCCTCGCACACCAAGTCTTTAATCAACCATCACCATGCTCACGAACTCTTAATCTACCCTTGCGTTACTCACGAACTCTTTAAAACACCATCGCGGTGCACACGAAATACACAACCCACACGACCTTGGATTCTAAAAGAACAAAGTGCTTTGCGTTGTAATCTTCAAACTCTTTTTTTGGGGGGAAGGATTACCTTAAAATATATGCGATCACATTCCTTACAAGGACCTCGGAGAGCGACCAGACCCGCTCGACATCAAAGGCTGAGTGGAGGATGTCATTTTAAGGTGTCGCAGTCATTCACCTTTGAGACCCAAGAGTGAAATTTATGTCCCTTTGGTGGAGACAGAGTGGACGATTACGGGCATGAGTCTAACGTCGGGATCCGTTGCTGGCTAGGCTCCAGCGTGGACGGGCTTGTTCGAGTAGCGCGGTAGCCGTATTCCCATCGAACATCGAACTCATTGCCTTGTCACCTTCCACTTCAAGGCCTAATGATCCGGTGCTTTGTGTGTAAATTCGTTTCCGTAGGTACTCGTGCTGCCCCAGTGTAAATATCATATCGTAGCTTTCGTTTTACCTCATTATCTCTCTACTGTGGTGCGCTGTCTTCTGTGATATTGTTAAGCTATATTTCACTTGATGCATGAAGGTTATTCCCTTATTCAATAATCTCAGTTGTGGGGAGTGACCGACTCACTGAGCGAGTGTGAACGAGCATTGCAGTCGCGTGTTTTCGCGTCATCTGGGATTGAAAGACTGAGTAATGCTCTAGATAGCCTGGGGGCTTACTCCTACTAATCTTATGCTAATTTTGATTAAATTTTCAAATGATGAAGCAGTTTAGTGATGTCATGGGTGAAGGGTACATGGCTATGTGCAAGAATAATCCACACACACACACACACACACACACACACACACACACACACACACACACACAACACAAACAACACACACACACAACACACAAACACACACACACACCTATGTTCGGAAGAATACAGAATACCGCCCCCCCCCCCCCCCAGTAATTTGTTTACGGGGGTTTAAAAACTAGGTAACCCAGAGGGAAGTTTTAATCACACACACACACACACACACACACACACACACACACACACACACTTCCTTTTCTATGTAGACCATTCACACGGATAAAGACATGCAGAGACATCAATGAACTTACATAGAAAAATAGGATCAGTTATATCAAATGTACATACATAGAAGGTAAACAAGAGGAATCAATAAACAAGACCCACAACGCTCAAATACAACAGAGATCAGAAGACAGGAACAACCTAATCCTCTACTGAAACGTGTAAGTCAAATGAACAAACACAGAAACAAGAGACAAACTACACACAGATGACACAGACTGCACAGATAGCTCATCTTTGGCAGCATGAATAAGCGAGATGGTCCAGCAGGACTGTGCTACAGCGTAGACTTTATTGGCGTTTTTTTTTTGTGTGTGTGTGTGTGTGTGTGTGTCGGCGACGGTGTGGTGTCATTGCTGTGACCACACGTAGTCCCTCCAGGGCATTAGCTTCTGTTAGAAATGCAATTATTCCCGCTGTTAAAATGTGGACTAAATATACACCGCTCTGTGCATACAAAATTAAAAACCGCCGAACCTTATAATAGGGAGGTGCGTGTCGGGTGCCCGCCCCGCCAGCGTCGCCCGGACGTAAGGTCTACACTGGCTTGCGTCTCGCCGCCCGCCACACCAGTCTCAACCATCCCGCCGCACAACCCGCCTTAGGCCAGGAGGGAACAAGGCCCAATCTCCCCCGCCTCTCTTTCAACGGGTGGTCGTCAGGACCGTGCCGACCGGAGATCGATCCCATTAACCCCCGGCGTAAGAACGAGTTTCCCATGACGGGGTCCTTATGTGTTCTCCTTGTAGCAAGTTGTCTGTAATCAGACTGGCGTCCTAAGGTCCCAGTCTCAACGACCGGGGGGGGGGGGGGGGGGGCGGTGGTTGGGTAAATGGGGAAAAGAGGAGGACAGGGGGGGGGGGGGTATGGGGGAGGAGGGGTGTGGAGGCAGTGAGAGAGCAGTACCATTCTTCATTCTCTCCTTGTACTTCCCGGGTGGTCACGGGGGTATATATATGGTCGACCTCTATGTTCCGTGATGGACCAGTGATAAGCGCCATGCAGTCATACCCCCCCCCCCCACCCCCACATTCCCCCCTCCAAGTTCGTAGTTCTAGCTCGCCTTACATGTGATGGCCTGGATGGTGAGGGGTTCTCATTCATGGGGGATGTGTGCGGGTCTCATTCCTCACTTACGCAAAAAAAAAAAAAAAATTAAATACTAACCCGCCATCGGTACCAATGTCTCTCCCACTGAATGCTTCACCAAACAGTTGAACACGCATTTATATTACTTATTTTTTCATTCACCAATAGCCTCTACTCCACTTCTGATACCACCAATAATACTAAGTTATACAAGTCCTTGCGACTAAAAGGTAAACTCCAAACTACAAATGCTATTGGCAGCACGGACAGGGGCCACTTACATTCATATTTCTAACATTGGAAAATATATCTGCGATTTCTTTCTTACAAATACAATACTGAATGAATGGAGTGCGCGTTCCCGGCCGTACCGATGTGGTTTAAGTGAAATTTCACAAGGTTGGATGCACTGAAGATAGTACATCATTTAGATACAGTTGATCAATCAGGTGTCCATAAAATGTGATTTTCAAATTTATACGTTGAACGAATTTTTCGTAAAGAAGCGTCTGAGTATAGTAAATCCAGTGCATCCGTTGTGTGTGTGTGTGTGTGCGCGCGCGTGTGTACGACTCACGCGCCACCACACAGCCAACGGCGGGAACCTCCACTGAAAGAACCACTTGTGGGGAGGGAACTATGCCGTTGTGTGGATACAATAGCGTAATTTACTTTTATAATAGTTGTATTACACGTAAGGTCAAACATTGAAATTATCATATCATGGAGTTATTATTAATTTATAATTCTCGGTTACTCTACATTTGTAAACTAGTTTCTGGTACTGATATGAATGACTTAACTTGGTGTATTAATAGCGATTAGAAGTGCAGTTTTTATGTCGAGGAAGATGTCGGACCCCATGTACTCCCTTTACATCGATAATTAGTGATAAATTGAGTTCTTCCTATGGTGGTGTGTGATGCCCACACGAGTGGTACATACTAAAACATCATTTGTATATTAGTGTTACATGTCATACAGCGTTTTACTTCCCTCCAAGTGAACTCGATGGGATTATATATATATATATATATATATATATATATATATATATATATATATATATACTCTCGACCTAAATTAAGTCGGTGCTGACCGGGCATTTGGTCTGCTGCATCTCCAGTGGAATTTACGACCTTGCTGCACAGAATTTGAAATTGCAACTTTTACGAAAACACTTTAACTTTTACACTGTTCTATTTAATGTGTTAGCTCAGCCAAAAAAATCGGTTAGGGTTATTAAATACTTTCCAGTTGTGGTAATGGACACAATATTCTAAATGGTAATTGACAGCGCTGTGTTCAAACTATGCCTGCTTTGTTCATTGTCTTACCTACGTTGTTTCTGGGCTTACGCAATGTTTTCTTGCCCAGGAGTATTCTCGCTACACGCGGTAGCAACGGGAACACCGTAGCTACCATGACTAATGCTTACGACAGTGATTATCGACCTCTGTAATGAGACCCGAGTCTCCCTTTTGTTTATTCCAGCTGGTGACTGCCAAATTTATAGTCACGATCCTCCTTGAAATTCTCAAAGTGATTTCATAATCATTTCAAAACAAGAAAGATCTTTAGCGGAAGCAAAGTATGAACACTACTGCAGAACCTTGTCATTTGAGAGGATTGCCACAAAAACCAGTCAAGGACTCAGTTTCTATCTTGACTACACCCTGGTCTTTGACCTGACCCAAACTCATCTTCGTTATATGTTTTTATCTAAACTCTCGACCTAACTTGCCTTTTGACTTAACTCACCAAGGCAGGTCAAAGGCCAGCCTCACTACATCCTTGACCTTCACTGGTCTTTGACCTGACCAGAGGCCATGGCTCAGTGAGAGCTGGGTGCTGATTGTTATATAAGTAAAATTAAAAAGAATAAGAATGAAAAACCAGTTTCTCACCTATAATGCTACACATAAAAAACACCTGAAACCTGTAATTTTCTTGCGTAAAGATATGAATTCCTAGTAAACTGTTATTACTTCAAAAATTCGGGTACAGAATAAAAGACCGACAAAAATAACGTCATCAGACTTTATGTGAATTATACGAACGACAGCCGAAAGTTAACTGCTTGAATACTTCTGAGAATGTCCCAGTTACCTCTAATAAGCAAACATCTAGATTCTACTCATTCTTCAAATATAAATTTCATAAACACCATGGATGTTTAGATGACAGATCTAGGAACGAACCCACGTAAATCAAGGTGACATCTGATTCATGATAAAGTACTCGAGTTAGGTAAGTTACATTAAATGTCTTGTTTTTCTTTTCCTTAACACATATATATGTTAATGCTACATTTCTGTTCAGAGCCCATTCCACTTGTCTGATTAACTGCTAAAATACAAAATGAAGTAATAATTCATTTTGGTAATGCACAAGAATATCTAATACGGTGGTGTGTAATAATTCATTTTGGTAATGCACAAAAATATCTAATACGGTGGTATGTAATAATTCATTTTGGTAATGCACAAAAATATCCAACTAATACGGTGGTAAAGTAAATATTTACTTGTATAAGTAACTTTAGATTCATAAGTTAACGTAATTCTTTGACCTATTCACTGCAGGTGGGGGGCATATGTCACGGTAATTTTGTCGGGGTACTTACGTAATAACTTATGAAGCCGGAATACGTAACGTTAAAAGTTTTATTTTTTCAGCACTCCAAGGAAGGTTAGGTTAGGTTAAATTATATACAAAACCCTAAACGCCATAATATCGATTTCAAAAACACAATGCTCCAAATAGCGCTCTGTAACTGCCACTGTATTCTTAAACCATAAAACAATGTATATGTCAACACCCGGGTATCCTAGCTATGTTGGCTCTAAATTAAAATACCCGGGTACCCTACTTAAGTATGCTCTTCCTAAACCTTTTTTTTTTTTTTTATTCAGTGACGGGCTGGTAATCAATCATTATTTGAATAGGCCGCCTCTAGCTCGAGGCGTATGAGGATTGTATGAAGTATGGAGAAATACGGTTTCTGAGCACGGGAAGTTGAATATCAATTTGAAAATCACGCGCTAGATAATCGTATTGACAAAAACTTGAGATCTTTTCAAAAATTCTTATGGATTTTGATAAAACGCATTGAAATGGTGTCCGTACATGGCATAACGATGATTTAGAGGAAAATCCAATACTGGTACTTAAAGTGAGATGAGTACGTACATACAAAGTGGGCAGGGCTCTGAAGATAAGGTAAATTCAGGGTCTAAAAAGGGGCAAATAACATATAACTAACCCAGCCAATTCCAGTTTACATAGGCCTACGCTAGGAAAGCCTAGCTTAAGAATACTCAAATGGTCTTACCTAATCAAGAATGGTAGGAAAACGAAAGCTCGTGACGTCACCGCCTGGTCAGTCTTGTTGCATCAAAATTTCATGGTTTACGAAGTTAGTCAGTCACATAGTGGCACTGAACACAAGTACACGTTGGAGTAATTAATATAAGCTCCAAAAGAAACACAGGCAGAGAGCAGTGGCGTTGTAGAGAGTGATAAATATCCGAGCTCGTCCACTAGCGATAATACCAAAGGGAGTTCTTAGTTGGAATGATGCAAATTGCGCCAAAAATGAACATGATCAAATTATTTTGCATTTCTTAAGAATGACAATAAATGATACTCAAATAATCCAACATTTTGATTATCAATAAAGATATAATAGCAGCGAAGTTTCTTTTAAATATAGTTCGAAAAAAACTTTATACTTATGACGTCACAATGACAATTTAAAACAAGAATATTCGACTCAGGAAAATCGAAATTTATAGAAATGCACTAAAAGTTCAAGAAATGATTGAAATATACGTCATTATAATTTCTGGATATAACTCAATCCGTGTTTGTTTCGAAACCTTATAAATTCCATCAGCATCCAATAAACTACCTGCACAAAAAATGCTCAAGTTACGGTTTTCAGTAAACTTCAGATGCTTTTGTAAGTTTCATCAGTTCCTATCTACACTTTTATCAATTTTATGGATACGCATTTACCCTACAACATCCTTTCGCACATCGTACATTAGACTATAACATTAGGTAGTAGTAAGTAGGAACATTAGCTGGGAGTATTATCAGTAGTCATTTCGGATAATAGGTAAAACATTGGGTAATAGAATTTGGAGGGAATATTTAGGTAAGAGCCTCTGAAAACATTGCGATAGAGTTGACCTTGCCAGTGGCCTACTGGCTATATGCGCCTGTTGGGAAATAGCCAGTGTAGACCCCGTTGCTCACTTACGTGAGACGAAGGGAATTCGTGTATGTAGTATTCGAATAGTTATTTCCTATTAGCCAGGCCCATAGCCTAGCGCTGTTAAGGGTGAAGCACAAATGGCTTTGAGCCGGCATTAGAGTTCACCAATTAAGGAAACAATTTTACCCATTCAGAAAGCCTGCCAGCCACGAAAACAAACACCCTCGTGGTCCCAGGTGGACAACTTTACGATAATTTTACGGTTCATCTAGTCGAAAGCCTAGTGAAGTCTATAAATACCCCTTTTCCTTATTGCCTTCACTTCTGGCACATGTATCCTTTATATTAATCTCACCTTATTCATGTACAGACCATTTCAGCCCACCCTTTTTGGCCCTCTCAAACACTTTTTATTATCCTCAAGCTAACATTTTTATTACTTACTGAGAATACCTGGCTGTGTCCCATGACATTAGGACTACTGCAGTGAAAGGTTTAAAGTAAGATAAGGTATGTATAAGGCCAGATTAGCAAGACTATGGAGAAACTCCATACACATTTTTATCCATCATACATTTCATCTGCACCAGATCCACAGAAAATGAATGTTTTCCACTGCTGTGTAAGGGTGTCTATATTTTGAATTGGAATATGCTTCTAACACACTTCATTAATTACAAAGTAGGCTTATTGGTTCATTTTCATTTAAAACATTTATAGAATTTTTTTTCTAGCTCTAAGACCAAAATCTTTTCTTCATAGATTTATGGTAGTGGAACTTACTCCAGCAGTTCAAAAACAAGTGTGCAGTCTGTTTTCTATATACAGCATTTTTTCTTAGATTTCTATTGTCACAAAACAGACTAGTAACCTGCAAATGCTAAATACACTTTAATTAAAGTTGAAGTATTTACAATAGCACTGTTCTTGGATGTTATTTCTTTAAGCATTTACAAAATTGAAAATTTAGTTGTTTTCTCCCATTTACCAAGTTAACACTGTTTCAGGAGGTGTCATGTGATGTCAGTGTGGCTGCGGGTGAAGCTGATCGCCAAGAGTTTTCCTTCACCCTTTATGACTTTGATGGTCATGGCAAAGTCACCAAAGATGTAAGTTTATATGTCCGTCCTCGCTGTTTCCTCAGGTCTTCCCAAGTTATTAAAGAACTGTAACTCATAAAGTTCCAGTAATTATTCTTAATGAAATGAAGAGGATCATAAATCTAATATTAGATACCTTTATATTTGTAGTTTATGTTCTTTTCCAAAACACTACCATTACATTTACATCACCATGCATACATTTATACAGTACACCTTACTGTTTGCAGGATATTGCTGGGCTTGTGCGGACCATATATGAGGCTGTGGGATCTTCATTATCGCTTCCTCCAAGTGGCTCTCGAACTATTCGTGTGAAGTTGACTGTTGCACCAGAAAATTGCCGTGGGCGCCAGCAAGACAATCAGCAGCAGGAGGCAAGTGATGACAGGAAAGATGATGATATTGAGCCATGTGAACATCCGTTAGGACGTAGTCACAGAAGACGAAGAGCACGAAGGCGGTCCACATCTCTCCAGAGACACGAGCTTCTTCAAATAATTCAGGCAAATATGGAGAAGAACAACCTCTTTTACACACCACTACATCGCCGACATGACCATCACCACCATGATCATCACCATGACCACCATCACACCCGCAGACGTCGCCGTCATGGATGTGGTTGCGACCACAGTGGGTCACCACCTGATCCAGCAGAGGTCAAAGCAAGATTACTAGAGCCAGAATGTTCATGTCGACATACCCATTACCACAGTCATACTCATGGGCCAATGAGCACTGCCAGATGTATAGGTTGCAGGCGCCACAACCGCTCACACTCCCATGATCTTTCACATGACTCTCCCCATGTGTTTCGTTACCATCTGCTAGACAAAACTTTTCAGCCTCTACCTCCCTCAAATACTCCAGATCAGCCACCATCTCCACCTGTAGCCCACAACCCACACAGCCATCACCAGCACCAGTATTTACACCAACCCCGACATTATCACCATCATCATCGCTCAAGATCTTTTGATGCTGGGGACACACAAGATTCATCACCAAGGGGAAGAAGTGGAAGGCTACCTCGAAGTCAGCAGCAAAACCAGCCGCAGCCACAGAAGCAGCCAAAGGAGCAGCAACAGACTCAACCACAATCAAAACAAGACATACAAGGTGTGACTGAGGTGTCTCCACATCATGCGAAACATCGTCATCGAGAGGCTGACCATGCACGTGCCATGGCCCAAGTGGTAGCATGGTTGGAAAGAGGCTCATTACTGGACTCACAGAAATCCGCAACATCCCCTGAGAGTGGTAGTGGTGGTGTTGGTTGTGGCAGTGGAAGTGGTGCATGTAGGGAACAGACACACCATGTTCATCAACACATTCATCACCACTATCATCATTATGCAGAGAAGCAGCCACCACCGTTGCTTATCTGAGACACCTCGCTGCACCCTGCCAAACATCACTCTCAGTGTTTCTGTAACGTGGTAACTAAAACTAAGATAAGAATCTGTTTACTTTCAGTTTCTTCATTTTGTATACAAAGAACCTTCTCTCCTGTTAAATAATCCATTTAATACTGTTTGTGGGTGCAGAATAGAATTTTTTTTCGTTTTTAGTGTTCATTAGATCATCAGTTGTAACATGACGGTCAAAATGTTCCTGAAAAAAATATATATATATACATATATACGCATTATTGCAGAATAAGCTTAGAAGACTTAATTTGGAGAATTAGTGAGAGAAATGTACAGCTGAGAAATACTTAAACCATATGCTCTTTAAAACAGATTAAAACAGTTTTAAAGGCAGTTTATAATTGAAAATGCCCAATGAAGTATAATATTCACTTTCAGCATCATGTAATATTTTAGCTTCATACTGTATAACTGGTTCAATGTCAGATATGTACAAGCTTTGTGCAGAGTAATGATGTATGTTTATGAATGACAAAGATACAGGTGAGGTAATTTCTCTAGTTTCTTGAGAATTTCCGTCAGACACTGAAATAACTCAAAGGCTTGTGAACAGAACTAATAATGATGTGCATTTAAATCTTCAAGACGTTATGTAATGCAGGTGCTATGCTGGTTGCCCATTATGACATGCTTATCATGGCAGAAAGCTAAACTTAATCCAAACTTCTGTTGAAATTAACAGTTTGATGCAGTCCTTGATTTGTATCGTTTTTTCTATCATTTTGTTTTATGTTTTCAGTATCTAACGTACCTAAATGCCAAAATGTAGTAGCTTTTGATGCAGGATGTCATTGTATTATACAACATCTTAGAAAGGCTACACAAAATGCTGATCATCCAAAGTTCCAGAAAAGATTTTTCAAGCTTTCTGCTATTCCTCAACTTTTTTTTTTCCATAAGAGAAACCATTCCTAAGTTCCCACACGTGTGATATCCACTACTGAAGTTTATGTTCCCATTCCATTTTAACTGTGGTGGACATCATAGGCTAATTCTTTAACACCACAATATTAAAAGCACATTGATGCTTTCTTAGCAGGGAAAATCAATAACATTATATGTATACCACACACACAAATATACATATATGTATGTGTGTGTGTGTGTGTGTGTGTGTGTGTGTGTGTTAATGGACTAGACTCAAAGAAATTGCCTTCAAGTAGAATGTATCATCTTCAGTGAATGGAAAGGAGCTCCACATCATTAAGAATCTTCTTGCTCCCTATGAACCCACTTTACCATGCTCCCATGTATAGCCTCATGAAAGGAGTCCTAGAGTTTCATGATAATAGGTATCTATATATTTTTTCATACTTCCTCATGTGCCCTGGTAAGGCAAATAAAAATCCTTGCATACCATGCTACTGCTTTAGAGCATGGTAACCCAGTCCTAAGAATATATAGGGCTGCCGCAGCCTCACGGCTAAACAGCACAATCCACACATCAGCAAGCAAATATGGATTCCTCTGGAGTGAGAAGGTCCTCAATAAAACTACACTCTTTTCCATATGACGATGATACAGATTTGCTGATGGTTATTTCTTGCTTGTAATGTAACCACTTGCTGGCTGAGACCGGTAACACTGGCATATACTCATATATATTATATATATATATATATATATATATATATATATATATATATATATATATATATATATATATATATATATATATATTTTTTTTTTTCCATAATATGATTGTTACCAGACTCAGCCTACTCTGGGCTGTACAATGGGTGACAGTTCACCTTTGATGAGTCTGTATCATGGGAAGTGCTGTCTCACTCCATAGGATACTACATTTCCCTGCTACTGGAAGTAGTATGGCCATTAGAAAGATCCTGGGTAACATCAGGACTCACAGAAATTGGTCCTAGGCTTATTATGAAAAAAAAAAACATATATTACTATCATAAAACCTCAGGATTCCTCATCTTGGGGCTTCTTCATTAATAAGACTGTGCTACAATTGGTAGCAGGGACAGAATAAACGCAACTGAAGTGAGTTCTTTGATAAGAAAGTACATGCTCATCAACTTACAAAGATATAACCATGCCAAAGGTTCCTCTTAATGTGCAGTGTGACCTTAGGCAAGCAAAGTTCAGTAATTATATATTTCTTTTTCTTTCAAACTATTCGCCATTTCCCGCATTAGCGAGGTAGCGTTAAGAACAGAGGACTGGGCCTTTGAGGGAATACCCTTACCTGGCCCAATTCTCTGTTCCTTCTTTTGGAAAATTGAAAAAAAAATAACTATATATATCTATATATCTATCTATCTATATATATAGATATATATATAGGCCCAGTCCTCTGTTCTTAACGCTACCTTGCTGATGCGGGAAGTGGCGAATAGATTGGAAAAAAAATTATATATATATTATTTTCATTCAGCAGACACACTTACATCAGAGCAATAAATAGAGATAATGCTGATAATCAACTAATTAATAACCTACTTGATATGTTTCATTATTGGTGAAACAAAAGTGGCCTAAGTGCCCATGTATTTGTTAAAAGTAACTGACGGCTAAGTTTTGAGTATAGCAGCATCAGTGATTTCTGATAACAATTCACAGTACCTGTCAATTATATAGAAATAATGTATAATTTTCATTTAATGCATTCCATCATGGAGTTCAAATTTACACTGAAATAAGAAGTTTTTTTTAGTAATTATTGTTAAGGCTGAACACTTAAGGTTGGTAAGATGTCCACAGTTCACAGAGGTTGATCTTCAGTATGGGATTTTATGTTGAAAACAACAGGCCATACTTATTTGTAATGAGCAAACATTCATAAGAATCTGAGTAGCAATCAGTCTGATATAACAATTAAAATGCTGTCCCTTCAATTAACAGAAATTACCAAGGACTTTATAACATACTTCCTTTAAAGACTGGATTCCTGTAACATTAATTGTGATATGGATAAAAGCATCATTGAATCCACCATGGAGAAAACAGCATAATACAGATATCAAGGATAATGTAGGTGACTGCAGTATAAGCTGAAGAGCCATATATAATCTATTGAAACAAATCTGCAGCTACCAGCCAGTACATTTAATATGATTGACCCTGCATGTGTACATCATTTTTCATGTGAAAACTGAGAGAATCGAAGCACCACAATCTCGAGTGTTGTTATTTCTTCCACAGAAAAATATAATTTAAGTGGTACTTGATGTTGAACTAATAAATCCAAAACTTATATCTTTGGTCTTAAAGTGAATGAGACACTCTAGCTTAACCAAACCTACTATATAATTTTTCTTTCTAGATGTTATACTAGAAAAGTATTACAGACAATCTATTATTCACAGTATGTATGAGCACTAAAAGAATAATGACATGTAATTACCTTTGGCAGATGACTCAGAATTCCCCCTATGATTTTTCATACAATTTGTAGGAATTATTTGGTATTTCAAGTGACTGTTCATAGGCTTTATTGCAATGCCAGAGCTGAAAATTCAGCATGTAAAATTACTAGTTGCACTTGTACTGTGTACAAAAGACAAACTGATGTTGAGGGGAGACTTGTTTCACTTCTTAGATGAATACAGTTTATTTTTAAGTTTCAGGACAAGGTTAAGAAGACGAGAGAATTCTGGCCAAATTGTTAAAGTTGCTAAAAATGATAACCTGAATATCCATTTGTCCATGGTAAATTAGATTATGCTGCAGTGTAAATGTTGGCAGTAATTTTTATTCCCATTACTGTGTTGGACTTAACCATTGGATCACACAAATAAAACCTCAGGTGATGTTAAGCTTCCTACCAGTAATTATGGCCATAAAGCTTTTGAAAGGATAAGTTACAACTCATCTGAACTACCTCATTAGGTTCACCATAACCAGACATTTGTATTTTTTGTATAGGTAGTTAATATGTAAAAAGTGTAATAATAATGTATATATCCATGTTATATGTTATTGTTGTGTACTTGATTTGTATTTGTTCTAAAATACATTCAAGGACTTCATTAACCATTTTTATTTGTCTCGGCAGTACTTTTACAAGTCCAAGGTTTCAAAAGTATTTTGAGTAAATGGTGCTTCATCTCTCATTTATAATGTAGAAAATTATTCCATGTATTTTAACAGTTGTGGTAACACTTCACAGATAATGAATTATTTCATTTATTCAATAGCAACAATCCAGTATATAAAAAGGTTTGATTTTTTTAATCAATTTAACCCTAAATGATACCCTGTCAGTCAAAGCTGAGCTGAACTGTGCAGTCATATTTATTCAGAATGTGTTATTATACATTTTGGTTTAATAATGAGTTATAAAAGGCACAAATAAATGTGTTTCATAGCATTAGCATTTCATGTGTTTACCTTACATAGAGTAAAAGTTTCTTGAAATTTTTGGAAGATTGCCCCATTCAACTCTCAGGGACTCAATTTTTTTGGTTACAGAAAAAACGTACAAAATTTATGAAAGTGAAATGGTGAATATTTTTCAGGTATCATAAATCAATATATCTGTGGGTATAACCACATTTACTTGACAGGTGCTTTAAGTACTCAATCAAAAAAAAATCCGTTCATGAAAATTCCTGAACTTACAAAGTACATGTACATAAAATGTAGCTAATCAAAATATATTACTATGACCACAAACTACTTTTAGATCCATCCACAGAGTGTGATAATAAAATGTGATTTTCAGAACCAATATTAGCAAAAGCCATATATACACAATAAGGTGTTTGAGGTATTCATTTGGTGGTTACAACGTTACAAAATGATCTTGAAAGCCTTCATGACTGATGAAAATACTACGGAAATTTATTTACGATCTTTTGTTCACAAGCAAGTTACGGTGATGAAGAAAAGGGGGCTGGAACACCTCACTTTTTCATTTTTCCAAAAGGAAGAACAGAGAAAGGGTCCTAAGGAGGATTTCCCTCATGGGCTCAGTCCTCTTAATGCTACCTTTCTAATGTGGGAAATGGTGAATGTGAAGAAAAAATTACAGTGGAAATTGTAAGGCAGCCATCTGCATCCAATGGAGATTGTCTAGACTAAATACTAAACTTTGGTCTTATAATGGTGGTAAATCATCTGCAGATGTTTTATTTAATAAGTGACAAGAAACTAAAACTTCCTTGAGTGTTTAACTCAATCACCCTATGAAAGCATAGAGACTGAAAATCACAATCTGAGGTCTAATGTACTTTTATAAAAACAGTAAATTCCATCAATCTATAACATCCTGGCAGCATCAATAATGATCCACCAACTTTTAAACAATGATGCAATATAACACTGACAGTTCTGACTTAATATGTGTAGGCAGATACACATCAGACATATCACTCATACAGGAAATGGCACTATAAGGTGTGGAAGTTAGCGCAGTTTCATGAGTTGTTTAGGGAGAGCTGAAAAGGTTGATCATGTAAAGAGGATGAACAAAGGAAAACCATGAGTATATATGCACCTGAAGTGAAGCCCTCTGATTTTAGTATGCTCAATGACATGGTGAAAGAAAGTTTTCATATGCACTCTTAAAAGCTTTTCTCCAAAACTATCACTGAAAATCTAAATACCCAGAGTTTATCTACAGAGAAATCACTCCTTATCAGAACATTACTATCTCTAAGGAGTGCATGTTTCACTGCTTCCTGCATTATTCTGATTATTCATTCATTGATATTCTTATATACTTGATCTGATTATTAATGTTCTTTTGAAGATTGGAATATCATCAACCCTACAGTTAAGTTACTTTTCCCATTCTGTACCATTTGAATGCATGCTCCAGACCAAAAATTTCCCAGTCTACTTCTTGCCTCATCATCAATATATCACTCTTCTAATCATAATATAAATCAAGCTTTGTGATTCAGCAACTGTTCCCATTTCAACTTTAAATCAGACAATGTCTAATGATTCTTACTAAGAAGGCTGGAGATAAGGAATGAGAGTGGAGTGAAGTTTCTCAAGCCTTCCAAAGTGAGCTTTTCCATTTCAGTGAGTGATATTCATGACTTGATGTATTTGACCACTGTATCACTTATCTTAATATTTGCCAGTTAGGCAGATCTCACTTACATGGCACATTCAAGTATATGAAATCTTTTGTGTTAATATGTTGATGATTAGTGGCTGGAATACAATAAGAATTTGATATAAGCCTTCAACTTTGGAACATGAAATGGAAAGAAAAACTGAACAATAGAGAGTTAAGGATTTTGAATTATTGATGGCAAAAACTGTCTTGAATTTACATAATGTTGCAAGTTTGCAAAGTTGGTGCACTGAAAATTTAGAAAAAGCCCTGGGATATATGCTTATCTTTTTTTCTTTTTTTTCATACATATTCGCTGTTTCCCTCATTAGCAAGGTAGCGTTAAGAACAGAGGACTGAACCTAAGAGGAAAAATTCTCACTTGACTACATTCTCTGTTCCTTCTTTTGGAAAAATAAAAACAGGGGGGAGAGAATTTCCAGCCTCCTGCTCCAATATACTTAACTAAAAGCCATAATTGTACAAGATAGAAAAACAAATCATCACAAAATCTCAAAAAATACACATCATCTACTAAGCAGGTATCAATCTGTAAATAATCCATTTCTGATTTACAAGGAAAAATGGATATTGTAACTTACTGATATACATGGGAAAAAGGATACTGTAACTAATAAATGTGTTGAGAACAAAGATTTCAATATTCTGCTGAGATTCTAGATTCCTCCTTAGACTAAAATCCTTTCACACATCACAAATGAAAGTTAATATGCTCCCAAATTTCTCTGGATACAGATCACACATCAATAATGCATTTCCTTGTGGAGATACAGTTGACAGAGTATTCTGTCAGAAATTGAAAGCAATAAAAGTGCTAAAAATAAGAGCCATGGGACATAAGAAAGGAGAGAGACTTTGAAAAGAGTAATGTGAACATGTGAACAGGGAAAAAAAAAAAAAAATCCAAAACAATTTGATGAATTCATCAGGATCAACGTGTCAGTTAAAGATATACTAATCAGGATACATTCTTCAGAGAGAAGAACTGTTGATGGTGAAGAAACATGCAAGTAACTAAATGATAAATTCAAAAGCCTTTACAGTGAAGAGTATTATTGCCACAAGACCAGCAAATTGGGATGGGAAGAGGTCTTGGAAGGGATGGGATTCAATCTGAGAGAAAACATTTTAATATGCTATCAAAACATCTTGACCCTTATGCAGGGAGTAGTAGCGTCAAAGGAATTTTCAAAATGGGCAATTCTCATGCCTAGCTTAAAGGAAGGTGACCGAGTAATTGCACTGAATTGGACACCAGAGTTGTCTGTAAAACAGTGGAAAAGATAATCATCAAGCAATAGGCTCACAACATGCAAAAGACAGTACCTAAGAGAGACAACTGAGAAAACATGAATTTAGAGAAAGATGACACATTAAAAATATCTTGCACTTTAATGACAGAGTGAGCTCTGTATTCAACAAAGGAAATGGATGGGTAGACTGTTCATCTACTGCCAGAAAAAGTTTGATCAACAAGTAAGAATAAAGAGTAGACTCCTTCACTGGACAGATTATCCAGATGGAAAGAAGCAAAAGGAAGAGGTTAGGTTAGAGGAGCATTTATGGGCTGGATTCACCAGTGGCATGCTCCTGCACTCTGTCTTGGGTTCACTGCTTTTCTTGGTATATATATACTTCCAAGGATTCTTACATGACTATGTTTGCTGATGATTCTATGGTCTTGATAAAAGTAAAGAACGATGAATGTAACAGCTTACAAATACACCTTTATAAACTTTAAAGCTTGTCTGATAAATGGCTGCTGAAATTCAATCCATCGAAATGAAAAGCAATAAGAATGGGAAACATTGAAAGAAAGCCACAGTATGGTTATCATTTGACCAGAATAAAGCTACAGAAATATGCATTCAATAGAGACCTAGGAGTCTCACTGAGCCTAACTTGTCCTAAGAGCTTTGTATGAAGAGAATTTTTCAGTAGACACATTGTGGGCTTGCAAAAATTAGAATCATATCTAACTATATGGATTAGAAGTGTTCAGTAAACTATTCAAAACTTACATTTGACCGAAACTGGAATATGCTTATGTCTAGTTACTCCAATAATAGACAAAGATTTTATTAGGAGACCAAAGATGGTACCTAAAGTAATAAAGCTGAAGTACAATGTGAAACTGAGGGCTGTAAATATGCCAACCATGGATGGGTAAAAGAGTTACAGATGACCTGATCAAAACTTTCAAATCAGTTGGATGAATTCAATAGTAAACAGCTCTTCACAAAATGTAATGGCACTGGATGTGTCCAAGCAACCCATCAATCATTTGTTTATGATACTAACTCACACAGGAAATAAAGGTAGTTAGGTATAAAAGTCATTTCCTCATCTTTGCAATGTCAAATTCCATGTCAAGTCATACTGACAAAATCAGATTTCTACTGAAAACGTCACAAGGAAAATTCAAACTCTCAAAAGAGAACAATCAAATTAAACTTAAGCATGACTGTTTCATACAACAGTAGATAATCTACATTATTTAAGTTCTACATAAGTCACCCAGAATAATCATCTTTTGATCTAAAGCACTGCACATTCTGAAAAAAGTCTGGCTATGAAAGTAACCTCAATTTCCTTCATCATCATTGTTTTAACTCATCATTTGACTAAATGGCCAAAAACACAAATGTGCAATATTTCAGCAATTCATAACATGTTCATGATACTGTTACATCTGGAATAACATCATTTTTCACTTTATAGGACATTGTGATGAGGTAACATCTTAAAGAATTGTATACGGAAAATAATCAACTTAACATAGATGATTAAATTCCATAAACATGACTATCATTCATATGAATTCCGTAAAAACTTCTACTAAAAAAATGATTAAGAATAAATGTATAATGAGAACTCAGCATACACTTTTGAATCTCATAATTTACTATGCTTCCCCAAGCCACTATTTCACACACAATTGTTGTGGCAAACATAGAAACAAAAACTGGACAACAATATACAATTAGTATTATAAGATTTATTAAGCAGTAATCTAACATTTATGGTCTGTAAAGAATTAAACATTTAGTTGTAACAGACAGATACCTGGAAAGAATAAAATTTCTCCATACTGGATCATCACACAAAACAATTCAAAATTTTCAAAAAATAGTCTTTTACTTTAAAAAAAAAAAATTATATACCTCAAGTTTTTCCCTGAAGTGTGAGAGATTCTGTAAGAGTGACTTTACCATGTATTTTTACATTTCATTTTACAATCCAAGTTTAGAAAGTACAGTAAAAACATAAAAACACTCCAAAATTTTACACTTCTTATGGCAATAAGACAATCAAAATGGAAAATGGGTTTAAACACATAGTTATCCTGTGATGGGCAAAATCTGCTGCAAAATTCAAAAGATTATGTGAGACAAAACAAACTTAAAAATCGTTCTTTGTCTTAAAAAATGCTTTTACTACATTATAGTCATCCTTTACACCAAAACTAACTTACTATAAAAGCATGCCCATCCTAAAGTGAGCTTTTAACTTATTCAAAATAATGCCACACAAAAGCATCAAGTCAGTTCAGTCCTTCAGCAGCTAATTACCAAAACACTGATTATTTAGAGATAAATTCTGTGGTATTTTATCATTCAGGTACAGAACACACATTTATGAATTTTCAGTTCCTTACAGTCTACCTATATCTAAGTAAATGCAGTAACTATTCTTTTCATACACAACTGTGGTCTACTTCATAATGTCTTTACAAAATGAGCAATATAAAGGAAAATTAAGTAATAATAATATTCAATGAAAAGGCATACCAATTTCTTAAAGGAAAGCCTATGCATAATCTTCAGAAACATTAAAATTTATCTTAAAAATCATAAATTTGAAATTCTTACAGCTGTAGATTTACACTTTCAATTTTGTTACCATACATGAAAAGCTGATGTGAATCTTCCTCTGAATCATCATTTCAAGCAAATCATTTTCTAGTATTCTCAAAATTATCCTGAAATTACTATAATTTCTTCATCATTATCATTTTCCCCCTAGTATCATCTTTCTGCTTCCCTACTTTTACTTTTACTCTTGTAGGCAATTCCTTTGATAAATCCTTATGTTTTATACGTTCTTAGTTTTTGTGCACTGGAGTGGATAACAGCAAAAGCAGTGAGCAATTTTCTCCAGCATATGTTATCAGCAATGTTTTTGGGGTCTTAAATCTCAACTAGAAGTGCACAGCTTATGAAAAGTTGAATCATGTGAAAACAATGTCATGCTTCATTGCATTCTGAATGCAGAGGAAGGAATGACATGCCAAAGTCAGTTCACAGCCAGGCACATAACTGAAACATACTGAAATTACTGGACAAATTATCATAGTTATAATTTAGAAAAATATATCTACCCATGTCTGGAGTTCATAAAAACAGGAGCATGGGTAGAGATTGTGTATGTGTGTGGATGGAATGCATCCCCTACTGCAATCTAGCCGGAGAATATGGCTCATAAAATCATCCCCAAATGCAATTCACACAATTCAGAAATTAATTCAATATTTTTTGGATAGCATTACATGATTTCCTCAATAGAAAATTCATCTAGCTTTCTTTAGCAAAGTACCTATCCAATGGAAGCATGGGTTTCTTGTATATAAGCACACATAATAAACTTGTAGCAAAAATGCACATCCCCTCAAACTTTATTTACAACTAAAAGAAACTTTTAAAAGTATCCGTAATAAACTTGAAGAAATATTGTATTATGGTCACAGAAATATACATTAGTCCATAGAGAAATATACCATTGGAAAAACATTTCCAAGAGCCTTTCATACCCAAAACTTATATTCAATGAATGTTGCCAGTCATCCTTCCCTTCAGTCACAAAAAATCTATACCAATGACCGGGGGTATGAGATGTAACATACATTAGTCCACAAAAGCAAGAAAATGGAAGTGCAACTTTCGGTGATTAATTTGTAAAAAAGTATAAAAAATATGAATACATCAAGAATGCACAGTAAGTATAAGATAGCAATGATGGACTTATGGGAGATCAGAAAATACAGTGCAGCTGTAGGAACAGAAATATGACCCTGTTAATTCCAAACCTGGATGCACTTAGATGTAATGAACACCTTTTGAATCAGTGCACTTCATATTTTTTCCCTCAATTCATTTCATTTATCAATTCTACTTCATTATTTTTTCACACAAGTGAGAATCAGTCAGAATTTATATCGTGAAGCAATGTCCAACTGGAAATGAACAAGAGTATGGAGCTTATCAGGGAAATTTCTGGTTGGATAGAGTTTACATAATCACAAACTAAGGTATGTTACCTACAATCTCACATATCAAACAGTTTACTTCATTAACTTCTACCTGCACAGCAAGCTTTAATATTTCCATATATCTAGACCATTCATGATTCTTACTTCTCTGTTCTTTCCATTTCTAAATGCACTATCTCTTTTATGTAAAGCAAGTGTTCTTAGGTCAATTTTTCTTAAAACCTATTCACCTTAATGTAAGCACAGAATTTAGACTTGGATACATATTAGTATTATTCAAATAACTGATATGAGGAAAAAGAAGATGTACAAAGGAAAAGCTAAGTGGCTAACAAATGAATACTAACATAAAAAGACACACATACACACACATGCTGAAAATCATAAGAAACACGTGACTTCACAAATGCAGAAAAACTACTAGGAAAAGGAAACATGAGAATCTTGGGCACTCTTGTGTACTACCACATCTTCAGAGGACTAATTTCAGAGAAAGGAAATAGATGCAATAAAGGTTAAGCATAATGAACCAGAGGAACTATGGAATGGGTTCAAGTGACCTCGTAATCACAGAGACGCATGGGTCTGCATGAGATGCTTCTCATGCCCTAGTTCATTATCCACTGACAGCACGTCGACCCCAGTATACTACATCATTCCATTTTAGTCTATTCCTTGCATGCCTTTCACCCTCCTGTATGTTCAGGCCCATCCTCAACCTTATCTTGACCTGATGTCTCCTAGATGACCTCACTCAGGGGAAACCAGACACAAGGTTGACTTATACAACTTAATCTTAAGAACAATTTTCTCTTCAATAAATGGATCTAATTCGTACATGCCTTGACTGATATTCAATACATTGTAATCATGGTGTTTAATTACTCTGGATTCTATTACATTCCTATCTCTAATACATTCCTATCATCCCTATCCATACACTTTAAAAATAAACTTGGCATTATTACAGTCAAATGAGTGATCATTTTCACTAACATGTACAAACACGGCATTGAACTGCAGACTAGTACATAACTAGTCCCCTGAAGGTGTGGTGATAAACAAAAGTGTTCAGGATTCTTAAGTTTCCTTTTCCTAGTGGCAATTCTACATACACATGCATACAAGAATACACATAAATTTCCAATTACAGTTATAATGGGACTACCCAGAATGCATTCATAAAAAGTTTCAAGTCAACCTACAACACAAACATTTAGGAATTTGAAAGCTGAGGAATAATAAATAAAAAAGGATGAGTGACAACAGATGGATGGCAACCACAATAATGATTCAGTCAGCAAAGCTTTGAAACATATGATCCCTCACTAGATCCCAATCAGAACAACAATGTAATGGTTCTAATAACATAAATCAGTTCATAACTTTAACAACAAAAGGCAAAATGAGTCTCTGGAAGTTATAGTACCATAAAGGCCTAAAGTCACAATTCCACAAAAGATTTTTACTTTTAAATCTGAAATATGTAACATTCATAAATATTTTTCAATACTCTAATTTCTCTAGACATAAATCTTCACCAGTCGGTCAGCATTTCCTGGCATAAATTTACACTTGGGGTTTTACACAAGCTTCCAAACTGCACACCAATTGTAAAGAGTCCAAGAGTTGCCAGTTTTTCATATTTTATGCATGATCATTCACTCTCCAATTATATTCAAGTAAAAAAACTCATGCCATTTAGATGAAAAACAAAAGAGAAAGGAAAATAAACAATGACAAGAGGAAGATGACCCCAAACCCATATTGTTCTTAACGGAAAGGATGGGATGGATGTCAAGGGGTCAAAATACTCACTCTTCAAAACACATTTAAGTTAGTAATTGATCTGCTGTACATTTCTGCCACTTATCACCTGTGAGACAGCAACATCCTGAAACTTACAATTAATTCTAAGTTTACATGTAATTTCAGGTATAACTCACTTGGCATTCTGAGATTCAGTTGTTTTACAGTATTTCATATCTAAAAAATCTTTCTTTTAGTGTTTTCCGGTATAATCTGTACATTCTATATCCTACATCACTGACAAGAATGAAAAATCAATTTTCTTAGAAAGAGGGTAACATTACGTCAAACTAATGTACATATCTCACTGAATCTTTTTCACAATATTTTGTATTACCATTATCAGAAGTAAGAAGTTAAGGTTTCAATGCATTAAGCATGATAACTAGTGAATGGATGAAAGTAAATGAGGCCTTTGTCTCTTCCAGGCATTACCTTACTAATATGGGAAAGTAAATATGAAAGAAAAAGAAAATTTAATCATACATAAGCCAAGGACTTTTGAGTAAGGTTCCTGTATTTCTGTGGCTGCATTAAAATCAAAAACAGTAAATCAAGAGACTCATTTGGAGCAAAAAGTTCCTTGATAAAACTGTACTCCTTTTTGTCAATCAACAATGATACTGTTTTCCCTAAGGTAACACTCAAACATTCACATTAAAAGTTTATCTTATGAGAAGTATAAATATACTGGGCACCAAGAGATCAATTTTTCTTGATGAAAATTAATTGCATGTAACCTTACTTTCAAAACCTTAAGGTTCAAAGTAACTCCTCTGTCATTATATGTGCCACATCTTACAAGGATATCTGAGATTAAACAAAGAAACATTACAAAATTAGATAATAAACTGAAAAGATTACATCATCTTTATATATTACACCTTTAAGTATATATATTAAAGTCTATATTACAAAAATACAGCAATTTTAACAAAGCATTTATCACAATTCTCAGGCAGTTCTTCTTACTCACAATCTTGAGAAAAACAAATACAAATACCTGTATATATCTTAAACTATCTTCAAATACCAGTATATATCTTAAACTATCTTGAAAATAAATGATGCAATGCTGAAACAAAATAAAACAGCAGTTTCACACATTAAAAATTTGTCACATACAACTACAGCAGGGAAATAAAAATACATACAACTACAGCTGAAGGCTGACTTAACGAGGTCAAAACAATCCAAGCTTTACAGTTAGCAAAAGATCTTCAACGAAAATGTATAGCACTTAGAATGCTACACAGCCACAGTGGACTGCGATGCCCACAAGTTGAGACCACTTACAAGTAATGCTTGAAAAGAATACAAGATCTTTCCCTACAAGAGTGATGAAAATCTAGTGACTTCACCAAGTCTTCACCTGATACTAGAATTTATAATTTATATATGCACACAACTTGAGCTAAAAATTAATGAAATCAAGAATTTCAACATCCCATTAAAATAAAAACAAATGTATAAAAGCTTGTGATCAGTGCCTGACTTTATGGTATCCACAAATATATACATAAGTAGAAACACACAAATCAGCTCTGTCTTTAGGAATAACCTAAGAGACAAGAAAATGAATAATCTCATAAAGTTTAATCAAATTACATCATTATTCAGCAAAGCTCATCACGTGATACTGTAGTTCAGGAGCATGCAAGATGCACAGCTATGTGATTCAGCTCAACCTTCAAACAAGAGGAGGGGACAAACAAATCAAGTAATTATACCAAGATGGACAAAAATCAAACATGACTTAATAAAGCTAGATTTTGGAATATAAAAGTATGGGGCCTTTGTATGGATACACTTGCACCTTTGTGATTTAATTCCAATGTTAAACTTGAGATGAAGATCTGAGAAATTATACCCATATGAATGTATGATCTCTTTATGGACCTGAGCTAAACAAATACACACAAGTAAACACTGAATTCTTTCCCTGTTTGATTTTACCTTCAAGCGAAACTTGCAGTTTTTAAATAAAAAAATATACAAAAATCTATCAATCCACTTCTCATAAAATAAAAGATACAGATAGTGTGTATAAAGGCCACAGTATCAGTGCACCATCACATGTGTGTTGCACCTTTATATGCACCTCCCTTAGCTACTAAAGTACACATTATAAGAATAAATGGGAGTATATTTATCTTTGAAAGGGAGTCAAGGATCTATAGAATGAGTAATTCATCATATTCTGTCACAATCAAATATAGTTTGGATAGAAAAAATCATGCATAGGGCACATGGATAAAGATTCAGCTCCAAATTCAACTTTCAGCTTATGAGTGCAAAATCAAAAAAACTTCATATCTAAGAAAATCAAACATGATATCACAAATTTTGCAATTAAAACTGATTTGAGGCAAATGTATTGACAAAGATAAGCATTACTAACTCAGTTTTCTCATCAAATTTAAGTCAAGAATTGATGAAAACTAAGATTTCATCAATCTTGGTCCAATTTCTATACCTTTCAGCAAAGCAGGCGATTGAAAGCAAAGTCTGATACACATAAACTGAAGAAGAATGTACTGATTAAAGACTCACGTCTATCTTCAAATATGGACCAAATCTTTATGTAATACGCAATTTCACTGAGTTTGACTAAAATCCATTAAGCATCTACAAAAAAAAATTTGAAACAAAACAAATAACATACGACAACCGACACATGATGAGAGTGATAACATCCTCATTCCAAGTAAAGAAGGGGATGCATAATGTACAGTACAATCTTTCAAAAGCTTATTATGCTGTGACAATTTTATTTTACTTGGATTTCTGTGTGTAAGGACTACTAACTTCAAGTACAGACCCTAAGATGCCCCATTACAAAGAAAGATTAAAGAACAGAAAAGAATTTCAGATTCTGTAACCAAAAGCAGGAGAAATAAAGAAAATCATAAAACTGACTTTCAGGATATGTGAGAAGTTTTAAACCTAGGTGATGTAAGGAAATTCATCTCCAAAATTACATGAGCAACATTAGTTACATATAAAATAAATCAAAACGCATACGTCATACTTACCTGCCATTACCCACTTTTGTAAAGTAGAACCCAGAACAGATTAAAACCAGCCCTATTGGCTCACATCCACCTCCCTACCTGTCATGTGTAATGCATCACAGGAAAGGATGCGAGTAAATGGGGCTTTACTTTTTCCTGTTACTGGTGATACCACACAAAAGCAGAGAAAGGCATATAAGTAGCAGATGATGATACTAATGATACTAAACTAATGCAATGCCTTATAATTACAGAAAAGTATTCACCATTACAAATCTTATTTTGGGTGAAATACATGGGTTTTCTTGCTTCTCAAAGCATTTCACAGCCTGTGAAAAGTATACAAATTGGGAAAACCATCAAAACAAAAATCAAAATTAGTAAATATATCATGTCCTCTACTTAAATATAGTACTTAGTCTCCTTTTTCAATATCATTATATCAAACAGCCCAGCATAGGCTTACATATACTTGGTGGTGAAGAATGCATATGAATATGAAATTCTGTACACAAATTTCCCTGCTCTGAATCACTTTACTATCAATGTAACAACATAAGCAACAATTCATAATTATTGTCAGCTACTTTTTTCAATCAAACTTCAGTATAAAATGTTGGCCTTTCTATGCCTATAAGGCGAAAGGCCATTGGGCCAGTATAAACAACTGTAAAACCTGTTGCAATGTAGGTGATAAATTTGTAGAAGAGCTCCACAATAAGACGATGACGCACAGGGATGCCACCTGTTTTGTTCACGTAATCTTCAGCTTTCACCTGAAAAATTTTGCACCTCAAGATGGAAACTACATAAGAAAAATATCAAAATAATCAATTGCAAACTAAACTACAATACTCTTAAAATATTACGACCATAGCACTAAGCTTATTACTAATTTTTTTTCCTTCTTGTGAGCATGATCCTATATATCATGCATCTCTCACATTCCTTCACTGTTCACTTTTTCACCCTATGGTGTCTGACAGAGCATCTCACTCACCTATTGCAACACAGTGAGTTATGTTATTTGAATTATCTACAAAAAAGATTAGGTAATTTGAACCATCAATGTCAAATCCATAAATCAGTATTCTTTTGATTATTTCTCATGCAGTAGGTAGGCAGCCACCAACCAAGGAGGTATATTACTGATACTATCCATCTGAGTATCAGGAGGGTTAGTGATGGTTGTGTATTGAGCCAGCACTTCAGTGATTGTCAAGTTGCATTCCTCTGACCCAGGAAGCTCTATATTCTTTCAGCCCCACCTAAATGTGGACTGCTGGCATTCTGTCCACAAACATACAATCTCTTCTTGTCACAACTAACATTTAACAACACACAACTCACTTTCATAACTCTAGATTTTCCTGCAGTGAGTGCTATGCACTAGCCCTGCCTTTTGGCAAAATGGTAGGAGCAATAGATAGAAGTAGTAGGTAGGAATTTTTAAGTAGGAGCATTAGGCAGAAACATAGGTAGTAGTAAATTGGAGCATTAGCTAAAAGTTGTGGGTTGGAACATTAGGTAGGAACATCAGGTAGACATATTAAACAGTAGTCAATAGCAACAGGATGCAGAAGCCTCTGGAAACACTGCACTAGAGTTGCCCTCTGCCAGTTGCCTGTTCAATTTGAGGCACTAAAAGCTAAGAGGTGGCCCTGGAGTTCACCAGTAATGGAGATTCTTTTGCCATGGCCACTTCCTTGATAGAGTTCCCAGAGGGAATGGGTGCAAGAGATATAGATAGACATATATTTCTCATGTGCCATAAGTCTAAATTTGATTATTCACTTATCCCTGATGGCACTTTCTTTTACATCAGAGAAGGATCTTTTCATCTTTTTTTTTCATTTTTTTCACTCCTGACTCCATTATCAAAAAGACTTCCTTTCATGGATGTCCATCTTAATTATTTCAAACCAAGTCTACTCTATAGAGTATTATGAAACAACAGCAAATTAGACCAATAAATATTCGGTTTTACTTATCTGTAAGAAGTACATGGTTTTCCTGAAATGTGAAAAGGAACTGATAAAGAGAGGCAAGTAATCAATCCAACTTACACATCATGTATATAACTGGATACTGTACTGTCCTTAAAACTAATTATAACACAATGCTGAGCTCTGAATTTTACTGAATTTGTAATATTTGTATATTGCATTTTATTTTTCATTATTCAATACCCAAACTAAATTTCTTGTTAATCATCAGAGAGTTGCCATCAGACACTGAGATTAGTGTTTAATACATGGCTTTCCATTAAATGTACAGCTGTTGAGGTAACACATGTAAGGATTCTCAGACACATGTCTGCAGCTGATATCAGATCAATCATCCCATTGAGAGCACAATGAAATGAGTTGTCATTATCACTGCCAGATTAATGGCTTCTGAACACCTACATCATATGGGTTTTGGGAGGAAAGTGTTATCATAACAAGGTCTCCATTTCTCAATATATTTCTTACATATATTCAACTGTACAGCCCTTGATTCTCATAACATACAGTTGCTTACCTGCTCCATGTTAAGGATAATATAATTTTTCTAAAACAATAAATGAAGTATGCAATGAGTTAATGAATGCATCAAAGAATAAATTTCTTGTCACTGTATAGTAATAATCACTCACCTGGAGCAATGCACAAATGGTGGCAAATGAAAGTGACTTGAAAATTGCCCTCACAGCCACAATGATTACTAGTCCAAGGACTGTGCGAAGAAGTGAGAGTCCAATCATGTTGAACGATGGCCAGATAACAGTGTATGGTGGAGGCAGTGATGGCTCACGAATAATTCCCATCTGGTAGTTGACCCAAGAACCAAGCAAGGATCCACAACCAACACCCACAATAACAGTAGTGTCACCCCTGCAAAATATGAAATGAAAACATGGTAAAATGAACACTGCATACACTCGAATTCTTTAAATTACATTCCTTGAATCTGACTTTCTACTGAGTCATATATAAGTATATACAACAGTACTTTCAAAATACTTCACCAATTCTTTCATCAAGCCTTGTTTGTATTATATGCTTCTATGAGGTAGAATCAGAATCACACAAACAGTGCCTTCATATGCATAAAATTGGTCTCTAGCAGCATTGTAAAATGTATCAAAAACAATGTACCATCTAAAGCTAAGCTGCAAACACATCACTCTGTGGGTTATTTTGATGGCTTCATATGCCATGGTTCAGCCTTTCAGTAGCACATTCACTCCCTTACATCATATTGGGCCACTTCTTTCTTTCTAACACATCTGTCTTGTCCTTCTGAATGTTAAGGCCCTAATACCTGAAAGCCCACTTTACTATCCTTTCATCGCCTGTCTCTCCCTCACTCCTGCCCACTCTACTTCAACATACAGATTCACATATTCTGTTTGTCAAACGTCCACTCACTATCCGTGTAAAAATTCAGCTCAAGTTAATTAACTCTCTCAATATGACTTAGCTCACTACATCTCTCTTCAGCAACACCAACTCGCACAATCAACCCACCTTGCACCACATATAGTCCTTAATAATTTCACTTTCAGCACATCCACCCTTTCCTACTGTTTGTATTCAAGGCCAAATCGTTGCACCCATACAAAACTGTTGGGACAACTATACCTTCAAACGTATTCACCTTTGCCTTTATAGACATGACCTTTCCTTCAACAACCTCCTCAATGTGCTCAGTACCCTAATCCTCCCTTCCACCCTATTACTTATTACAGCCCCCATGGTTCTATTTGCAGCCATATCCACACACAAAGGCCACTCCAATATCATGATGACTTATCATTAGGTTGGCTTGTTCAAAAGGCATGTATCAGATAAAAACAAACATCAATTCAAGAAAATATGGAGAAGGATCTCCTGCAAAAAAATTCTGTCAGGGAATGTAATCTTGGATCACAGTTGACATAATGCAACCTTTTCTTTATCAGTTTTGTTAGCATAAATGGAATCAATGATGAACCATAAACTATCTGCTGTATTTCAGCCTTGGCGTACTTCTACAAAAGTGAATTTCACCACTACATGGGGAGCTACAGAAGACAAATCATAATAGTAATGCAAAATGGAAAGAAAACCAGTTACATGGCATAAGGAAAGCTAGCTAAGTCATAATGTCAAACAGGAAGAACTGATAAGCTGGGTAATTACACATAGGTAAAGCTGCAAAGATATGAACGTAATATTCCATACAAGGACTAAGAAATCCTTTATATAAAACGAGTAATTCTCAGTGACATCTGGCAACTGAAGATTCCCAGTTTTTCAGGGGGACTTGACTATATGTACAACTTTGGGTTTCCAAGACAGACATTACACTAATACCAATTATAAAGCCATCAAAATAAATGAGAAACATCATAACAAATCTAATAACATGGAAACAAATTAGGATTTAAAGCACTAGTGTTAATGACATTACATCTATCCAACTGGAAACTCTTACCCATCTCAGAAATTACAGTAATTAAGACGACACAAATCAAGCCAGTGACAATGGAGAAGATTTGAAAGATGTGGATTCATCAACATGTGAGAAAACTGGCATATATGTTGAAAAAGATTGCTGATAAACAGCCAGAAAGAAACAGGACTGAAGCCTGAGGAAGACCTAACCCTATCTGCAAACAGGACTGAAGCCTGAGGAAGACCTAACCCTATCTGCTCAATTTGTCAGAAAATATGTCAAGCAGTTCTAATGAGTGTTTTCCATGTAATAATATAGATATGGTTAGGAACCAGAGTAACACCCCAATGTCAGTGCAAGATAAGGCATCCTTGGTATAAGCTGGTAGGTACACTATATGCATGTTTGTATTACTTTGAATAAAATGCCTATGAGAAACGTAATTTTGCTGTGCCTATAAATGCTACTGTATGGTTTTTAATAAAATAGCACCAATGATTTCAAAATATTCTTTAGTAGCCATGACAATCTAAAAAAAAAAATCTTTTTCACTGGTAAACTTTAACATTCATGCACAATTACAGTGTGCAGGTTGCTGTAGAGGATGTGCTCCAATGGTTTAGATACATGAAGAAAATGAGAGGAAAGATTGACAAAGAGGATATACTTGTCAGAAGTGGAAAGAACATGGAGAACAAGGAGACCAAATTGGAGATAGAAGGATGGAATGAAAAAGATTTTGAGCAACTGGGGTCTGAACATGCAGGAGGGTGAAAGGCGTCCATGGCATGGGGTGAATTGGAGCTTGGGTCAATGTGCTGTCAATGGACTGAACCAGTGCATGTGACATCTCTGTGGACCTGGTTTTCCACAAGGAGCTGTAGTTTCAATGCATTATATATAACAGATAGAAAATGGATGTGAGGAGACACAGCCTTTCTTTGTCTGTTCATGGCACTGATGCAGAAAATGCTGATCAAGTAGAAAAAAAAAGAAAAAGGTTATCAAAGAATACATGGACAAAAATCTAGGTCATGACAATTAACAACATATGGGAAAACTGAACTTACACTCTGACATTTAAAGATAGGGGCTTTATAAACCTGTTCATTACTTCTAAACCTGGTGCAAAGGTATATGTGCAGTGTCACCTATACAGTTAACCAAATAAATTTCAACAATCACTAAACTTTACAAAACTCATTAATGAATATCTTGCCCTCCAGTATTCCTCCAATGTAATGTATAGCTCTTTAGTGTCAGCAATGATTATGACAAAGTGCTTATCACTTGTGGTTGGTCAACATAAGAAATGATACACTACATTCAAGACAGTGCACATCCAGGCTGACTAAAGGTCATACCTATCTAAGGCTGCTACTGTAATTAACTACTCAGGAGCACTGATGGTTAATCATAACATATGCTAATGACAACACCAAGTTTTGGGCTGTACTATTAACTTCTGACAAAGTATTACACATATTGTTGGGAAAAACAAATGCTTACCTTGCAGGTGTCCAGCGATCTGTAGCAGGGTAGCAGACAATCATAGCAATTGTTAGTGTAATGCTAATGATGGGAGAGGCTGGATGGGTTAGCGCTAAGTGATCCAGGACATCCACCCAAGGCAATATCAAGATTAGCAGGACTGTCACTAACACCAGGCCACATAAAACATCCTAATCAAAAGAACATAATTCATCATACAATAATATGAAGGTAAGATGAGAGTACTTGGGTTTATATTTCACTGTCTTGTTCTGCAACCCTAATATTATACTACTTTTCATATAACAATTTAAAATATATGTACTTGCGACTTGAAGCAAGTCCATGAAAGGCAAGAATAACTTGTTCTGCTTAACTAGGGAACATGATTTTACCAAATAATCTATTGTTGCAAAAGAAAATACAATACTTACCAATAAACTATGCATACCAAGATACATTCTTGAGAGGCAGACACAGGCACACCACGTAAGAGCAATGGCCAAACCCCAACCCCAATCAAGCTTGTGAAAAAGAATCAAGGAATGTGGGTTTGAAAAGAGCAATGAACCTTATATAACTACTCCATTTAAGAAAACAGTCATAGTACTTAGACAATGAAATGAATAATGAGACTGAAAGAACTTGAAAACCCCAGGAAACGTACAATGAAATTTTGTATCTATTGTGTTACAAGTTACTAATATTCAACAAGTATTATCAAATTATTTCCACAAAGCAGAAGATGAACAAATATGACCACCTTCACTTATAAAACAACTGACTCCACTTTTTTTTACTACTAGCTATATGAAGCAATTCAGACAGCCTTCTTAGACTTGACTTTGGGACTATCACAACTAATATTATCTAATATCTGAGTATATGAGTCATCTGAGAAAGAATTAAACTTATGTCACATATAAAAAACTGATAACACTTAAGTAAATTTCACCTACTTGGTATCTATTTAGTGTAAGGATGAGAATGGAGAATGGCATGGCAACACCAACCATCGCATGAGTGGATGGTAGACCATACTCTAATTGCCACTTTGGATCTAGTCGAATTACTGGTGGACAAGCTGGTCGAGGGACTTTCAGAATATCTTTCAATACTTGTCCTGTAATCAAAAAATGTCAGTGAAACATGGTTATTCTTCATTATGCTTTCAACATAATAATCTCAATGTATTTGCTACCGAATTCACCTTCAAATGAACTAAACATCATTTACATTACATGCATATTCTAACTTCTGTCCACATGCTTAGGATATTTCATTACCATAGAATCCACTATGGTTTCAATGCACTGTACATGACAGCTAAAAAAGAGATGTGAGTGGGTGTAGCCTTTCTTTGTCTGTTCCTGGCCCTACCTCACTAACACAGGAAATGGTGATCAAGCATGAATCATGAAAAAGAGAATCCACTGAATGCTTCCAAGACAAAGAAAACATCACATAATTCCTATATCTATCACTGTAGTACAGTACAAAATAATTTCTAAATATCATATATAGCTAAATCACATCTATCATCAATATATGGGTTACCAACAATTATGCATATCAATCAATTATTTAGAGTAATTTTTTGTGACATCAACCATGCACATGGAAGGATGGAGTAAAGGAATCTTTGGGGTATTAGGTGATAAAAATCTGATAGTAATATGCATTATAAAATGCAAACTCAGAGAATGCATGGTGATTAAGGTAACTGCTGCCAAACAAATGATTTGTAAACAGATAAAAAAGTGCTTCCATTGGTGACTAGAACTAACTTGCCTACAGCCAAATCAAACAATTTTCCTTACCTATATACATAGTAATCATCCAAATGACAATCACCCTGCGTAGAACTGCACCATCAACATTCCATGCCCAGAAGCAGAAGAATACAGAGTAAAACAATTCTCCCCCCAAGTTTGTTGCAAAGTGGAAGAGATGGTACCAGAACCTATCAAAACATCATGATATACATAACTATAATAAATTTCAACATTCAGCTGAAAAGAAAATTCATCAAAAGACATTTTGCAAACACAAATTAGGGAGGTAATAAAAATATAACCCAGATTATCCAATCTTACTGAATTAGTACAATACAAGATACATCTAATCTCACCGCTTACATTTACAAAACACGTGGTTTTATAAAATAAAAAATGCTGCATGTATTCTCTGATTTTCATTCCTCAACTTACAAAACCTTAAAGCAAAGATCTGGTCTTCACACCCCTTTCCCTTTTCAAACCTAAACTGTTCTTCACCAGTAAGAGGCCCATTAATCCTTTTAATATGATCAATCAATATTCTACCACACATAATGTCAACTATGCTGTGATGCCAACTACAAAACCAGCTTTATTCCCTTTACCTTTATACAGTGAAACAATTACTGCTCTTGCCCACTCACCAGGTACATGATCACTTTCTTATACTTACATACAACCTTTCCAAATCCCTTTAACAGCGACTTCACCACTCTCCACCATATCCATCAACACTCTATCCTATATATTCAACATCTCCATTAACGAAGAGCATTACTGCTTTACTCATTTCCTCCCCTGTGATGTCTCCCTTATATCTGTTCCTCTCTCATGATACCTCTAACCCTACAATAGCAATACCCAAGTCTTTTACCACCTCAACACCTACAAACTTAATCTTGTCACTAATATTCTAAGATAATAATCTAACACTTTCACACCATAAACATCTCTTGCCTTTACACTATTCATCTCTTTACATAATAACTTATTCTCCTTTAATCATTAATTTTTCTACTTTGACCCTTCTTTCCTTTCCTTTTCTTCAAATAACCATCATCTTAACTTCTTTATCTAAGACTACATGGGACACTTTTTGTCTTCCTTTCATCGCTATTTCTGCCAGATTCAGCCTCTCCCTTTGAATTCTCATTTTCTGCTAAATCAACTTTCTTAAATTGCTATTCCACTATGATGTACCTTATCCTACAACCTATGCCTTCAGTGCCACAAACATCCACAGCATCCTTTTATAAGGGACTTCTAAACTATCTTCACATCACCTCAACATGACATGGTAATATTTTGGATTCACTTAGCTCCCCTTTAACTTCTCTCAGAGGCTACGTTTCCTTTCATTCATCAACTTTTCTACTTTTCTCTTTATTGTTTCATTCATTATTCAAGTCCTATACCACCTACAATAAAAAGCTAACCTATACATTAAAGCCATTTGAGCTTAAAAAGCACCTTCCCATCCTCACCTAGATCACACATAATGTATGCAACTTATCATACTCTTTCTTACCAAAAACATATCAATTATGCCCTTGTCTACCCTGTGTATTAATAAACATCTTTATACTTTACATATGTATCCTTAACTTGCATTCAGTCTTCTCATGTACACAACCGCTTCAAAAATAATATGACTACTTTGTAAGTTTTCAGTTTGCAAACTAAATGAGTAAGAGTATTAGATAAAAAAAATCATTTACATGTACACTGTACATGTATTACCTATTTTTTATCTCATATGTGGTTTCCTCCACTTCAGACTCTGAGAGAGTGTTGTCCTCTTCCATACTTCCTTCTGTTCCTCCAGTATTCTCTCCAAGTAAAATACCCATCCAGGATCTACCAGCTGAAAAGCATGAGAGATCAGAGATATCCACTATTCTGTCACAGTGATTTTCAGTGAACAGGCAAATAACACATTACATGAATCTATGGCATCTAGTTTATATGTTAACAGAAGAGGGAAGGTTTTCGTAGATGAGCAAAGTCACGAGTGAAAATATATATTTTCATGGACTGTTTCTACCATTTTTCCGGTAAGTTCCAATGATGTTCTGGAGTAAGTGAATACCTAACCATAGGTAAAATAAGTAGTAACAATTATACCTGCATCACCAGACTTGATCTACTAGTTCCCCCTGTTCAATTTCTGAACAATACAATTCAACCCCCAACAGAGATTTCATTTAGCCAGGGAGGCATCAGAAGCCTTGTATCTCATCAATCCTCCAGGCATCAGAGGTCAAGAATCCAGGCAGTGGAAATGAGCTATTTGAGAAAAGCATGTGCTGAGACTAGATGATATGAAGATAAAAATAAAAGGGTGTATGAGAGATGTGGTATATCAAGAATGCACAGGGAATGAATTGTGGAGTGGCATGTGAAAAGAATGCAAGACCAGAAGTTTACAAGAAGGGTGTATGAGAATAGAATTAAAGGGGTTTGTGTGAGTGGAAGACCACCTGTGACATGGACAAGTAGGGTGGATGAATATCAGAGGGAAAGAAACAGAAGAGACATGTTAGGGCAAGAATAAGTGGAGACTTTTGCTGTGGCCACCCCTTGATGGGAGCTCCTGGAGGGAATGGGAGTCAGTGATGTAGATAGATAGATAGACAGCATCACCTCCCTCCAACCACCCCTGGACCTTGGAGCAGTCTTTTTTTCCTTGCTAATCTATGTCCTGTTTTGTATTCACTTCCAAAATAAGCTAATCTCTCTCACATTAAACACTTTTTAAAATGTGATATCTCCCTTAAATTTTCTTTTTGAATTTGCAGGCTACAGTCAAGAGTTTCTCACCCTCCTCTAACTACATATGCCTCTAATTTCACCTCAAGAGTAATAACCTTAAGTCCTGTACTCTCCAGAGTATCTTAACATTCCTTGCAGTCATACTGAAATGACTACATTAAACTTTAAAGGTAGCAAGGACGGCAGCATGGATTAAGTGTGGAGTATGTCATATGACCTCTTCTTTACAAGCAGACTGTCAGCAAGTGGAATACAAAGTATTCTGCCAGTTAGTGCAATACAATTCAAATCTTTTTTACTGTGACATTACTATAATATACAAGAGCAGTACAAAAATACCTTAAAATACCATGGTATATTTTACTATTACAAGAAAAGATTATTTTGTACATCAAAAGTATAAATATAATTTCTTTTTTTCAAATCACCCACAAGTTCAAAATGTACCCTAATTCTCAAATTGTTGTAAAAGCAAAATATCTCAAGTCAAAATGCTGAACATTGGGATATGCATGTAAGTAAAACAACAAAAATGCAACAGCACACCCATACATCTAACAGTGTTAATGGGATGACTATGCTAGCTGTGATGCCTTCCTGTAGTGGCACTGTAAAACGTTTCTGTAACCAAGGTCATGCACTCTATTCACCACCACTGTATTTTTTGCTCTTTTGTCTCCTCCATATGCACTGAGGGAAGAGGGATTTTTCACATCTGGAGCCATAGGGTTAAAAAGGGTAACACCTGTAATGCTGAAGTATCCTTTAGAACTAGGAAAATTGTAAAAAAACATGTGAACCTATAGATGTAAAAAAAGACAGAAAGGATCAGTGCTCCTTACTTGGGTGAAACATCAGTTTAGGTTTTCTAGTGAAGAAAAACGATCAAAATACATCTTCTGAAAGCTGAATGTAAGATCAAGTAATCTGTACGCAAATGACAAATATATTTCTTTGTGAATGTTGTAACCAGAAGAAAGTGAGCAAAAGATGGTTAAGAGAGGTGAAAGGATATGTTTTCCACGGCCACTTGGGACGCACTCTAACCAGGGGAACTGGATACCTTGCCCCTAGCATGTCTGTAGCTGTCATGTGTAACATATATACACATATATGTGTATATATTATCCCTAAGATGGGGAGAAAGAATACTTCCCACATGTTCCCTGTGTGTTGTAGAAGGTGAGGATATTCCTTCATAGGCCCAGTCCTCTGTTCTTAACGCTACCTCGCTAACATAGGAAATAGCGAATAGTTTGAAAAAAAAGAAAGAATGTGTATATATGTATATGTCTATGTATATATATATGTATACATTGAAATGTATAGGTATGTATATGTGCATGTGTGGACGTATATGTATATACATGTGTATGCAGCTGGGTTGGGCAATTATTTAATTTGTTTCCTTGCACTACCTCGCTAACGTGGGAGACAGCGACAAAGTATAATAAATAAACAAATATGTGAAGCATCTGGGGTAAACCATGGAAAGTTTTGTGGGGCCTGGACGTGGAAAGGGAACCATGGAAGCGGAAGTGAATCATAGGGTGGGGGAGGGGGCGAAAATTCTGGGAACACTGAAGAATGTGTGGAAGTCGAGAACATTATTTTGGAAAGCAAAAATGGCCATGTTTGAAGGAATAGTGGTTCCAACAATGTTATATGGTTGCGAGGCGTGGGCTATGGATAGAGTTGTGTGGAGGAGGGTGGATGTGCTGGAAATGAGACGTTTAAGGACAATATGTGGTGTGAGGTGGTTTGATCGAGTAAGTAATAATAGGGTATGAGAGATGCGTGGTAATAAAAAAAAGTGTGGTTGAGAGAGCAGAAGAGGGTGTTTTGAAATGGTTTGGTCACATGGAGAGAATGAGTGAGGAAAGATTGACCAAGAGGATATATGTGTCAGAGGTGGAGGGAACAAGGAGAAGCGGGAGACCAAACTGGAGGTGGAAAGATGGAGTGAAAAAGATTTTGAGTGATCAGGACCTGAACATGCAGGAGGATGAAAGGCGTGCAACGGATAGAGCGAATTGGAATGATGTGGTATACCGGGGTCGACGTGCTGTCAATGGATTGAACCAGGGCATGTGAAGCGTCCAGGGTAAACCATATAAAGTTTGCAGAGATCAGTTTATAGAGTTGATGAAAAAAAATGGCAGAGGAGAAACTAAGATATGAATCATACAACGAAAGTTCTCCCTTAATAGGAGGGCTCTTGCAACATCAAGACTGTGCTACAATCAGTAACAGGGATATGATGGACTCCTATGGAGTGAAAAATTCCTTGTAGAGACTGCACTCATTTTTGTCAATTGCTACATCCTTCTCAAAGATGACTTTTCACTTGCAAAGTAGCACCAAACAAAAGTCCAGTACCACCCAAGAAACTTTAAGTGTGAGCAGAAAGAAAACCACATGTAAGGGCACTACAAAAGGGAAACAGTAAATAAGATATGCAGGTCTCAGAGTAGAACATATAACATAGATGCTGGAAGTTCTGGCAGAGATGGTATACACGTACTTTCATGCAACATGAGCAAGAGCAGAAAAAGAAGGGCAAGAAGCCATTATTTCTAGGATGAACACTATATAAAGGAAAAACAAGTGAAAATTAATTCAATTACTGAAAGGATCATAACTTGTTACTTGTTGGATGCAAGGTACATAGTGGGACAGTGATCAAGAGGAGTACAAATATCCCTTGAAATATATGCAAGTTCTTAATCACTAATGCATGCTTAACCATGAAAACTGTACAGCATATCCTGATGACAGGAAGCACAGACTCAATAAAGCACAATATCTGATTCCTGACAGCTGTCAAGCCCTCAAGGAGCAGAGTCCTAGCATTACCCAATCACAAGCAGAGTTGACTTAAATCCATTAGTCCAATCAAACATTTGCCAGACTATCAAATGACCCCAGCCACAGGTGATAGCACACCCAACAACATGCAAAACCGTTCTTTAGTAAGACATGTTTATCCAAGAGAGACAATGAAATGGTGACTGGAGTAGAAGCATTGGTGACAATGTATCTGTATGGTTCGTACGCTGCTGGTGGACTGAAAGAGGGTAATGAAGATGACAATGGATGTCTGCAATTCCTAAATAATACGATATAGGACTGAAAGGTTTGCCAAAAATTTTTGTGCATAAAATATAGAACTCTCTGAGGAAAAATGGAGCTGAGAGAAAGGAATGATGAGTGTGGATGTAAAAGATGTTGTAGATAAAGGAAGAGTGTGCTTTGGTATCATGCACGTAGGATATAACAATAACGAAAATATCTAAAAAAAAAAAAATAAAAAAAATGATAAATGACATGAGTGAGGTGACCAGGAGACAAAGCTTGCAAAAAAGTTTAGCATGAAGAATTACGTAAGCAAGAAAGATAAGTATGTCAGAATCAGATAATACCTGCAGTAAGCACAGTATCTGGAGACGAGCCAGCTTATGCCGCTTACTGTAAACATAAGAAACAGTGCACGTCCAATTACAGATGTACATCTATGACCAGGCTGTCCAACTTCTTTTCAGATTGGTGCCAACATCTCAGCAAGCACAATTTTCATGAAAACAATGAATTCTAACTACTGTGCTAAAGCAAAGTAAAGTTTTGTTAACATGATGTATTTGAATTACTGACTGAACCCACCAGTACTATCAATCATGTGCAACAAAATTCATATATCCCTTTTGATTGCTCTCCTTTTTATAATATAGTATTACTATTTTTTTCCAATAATATAGACACTCATTAACTGACTGCAACTTAAGCCATCAAAAGTAACTAGTTAAACAGCCTTAAATCTAGACAAAGACCTCATTCAAAACATAAACCAGACTGCACTCAGGCAAAGACCTCATCCACAAACCCTTTTTGTTCTTAAATATGCATTGAAAGATTCCACAATAGGAACTTATATCATCTGTTCTTATCATAACCAGTTCGAAATAACAAAGTTAACTTAAACTCTAACTTTCTGAATCAAAAACTACATCATGGCAAGGAGATATCAAGATCAATCCTACATCTACACTACAATTTCTGACATCATCTGTCACAGTTACTGTACATACAGAAACATATACAAATACAGAGATGAATGAACAAACACTAGTAATTATCAAATCAATGGTTATATTCATAAAAGTAAAGCAGCACTAAAGTCTTGAAAGTTATGTACGAAAAACTTATGACAAAGTGACAGACGACTGCAAAGCAGTCCATTAGTAAATGAAAACTACCAGTAAACATTGTTTTCTCCACAAAAATGGTGCTGTTACCATAAGCAGGTCATTTCTAAATTTGCTTAACAAAGGAAATTATCAAATTCACAAAATCACATCTAATTTCTTACCACAGCCATTGCCAGCATCACTGGCCACACTTGTGTTGCTAGAAACAGCATCTTGACATGAATGTGTCTTTTGTGAAGGGTCAGGAGCTGCTAATGTCTCACACTTGCTTCTACAGTGTAAGTCTTGCTTAACTGATTGTTCATCCAAGTACTTGTCCATATGTTTGCTTTCCCATGCTCTATTCTGTAAGGCTGGTGCTGAGGTGAATAATTCGTCCTTACCAATGTAATGCTTTTTTGAACTTTTAACATCTTTGCGATGCACTCCAAAGAAATGCTGGAAGTCAGCCACTAACTGCGGATCTTGAAGCTTCTGTATTATTTCCATCTTTAAACTGTATCTCTTTGTAATCTGCTACTAAAATTTTTGATGGTCTACTTCATATTTCATTCTGAAAAATAATCTTACTTTAAAAATATGTGCTGAGCAGTAACAAAAGTAAAACATTATCAAGGTATCACAAGCAGCCCTAACAAATGCACCAACTGCAAGAAATTTTGAAATGTACTTTTTCTTTCACTGACAGTTATTCTAACTATTGGCATATTTCTTTATGACAGTCACTGTTTTCTAAATTACAAAGCCTCACACAAAAACTTTTTCCAAGTAACACAGTGCCTCAGATAAGTCAAGCACTCCATCTGGAGAAGAATTTTTTTGGAAAGAGCATTGCTTTCATGTCAAGGATCCCTCTAGCATATCAAAGAATTTGTCTCACCATTCCTTCAGCTCCCGAAATAAAATTCTATGAAAACCTTTCAAAAGAGCTACAAAATTACACAAATACTCCCATCATTTCTTTGACCATTAAACAATGTTTACTTTGTCATTCTTCATACTGTTTGGATTCATGACTTCATTGCAATCCACTGCTGAAAGAGAACTATGAGTTTCATGACCAACTGAAAAAGTGACTCTCTCAAGACTGCTGTATACCAAAAAACTGCTCTTTATTTCCAATCAAATTTTTCTTACGTATGATTTGTCATGACAGGCCTCCAGTTCCTAATACCTAATGGACCAGCTGCTGACAATTCTGATAAATAAGGCTACAAAACAAAATCTTTGGCCTCAGTCTAGTGGTGAAGACCCGATGTATAACTTTTTTCAATCTTTACCAATATGAAACCCCCTTTAATGCAGCCTAGTTATGCCCCCCCCCCCCACCTCGCAGAACATTTTCAGAAAATAATTATGAGTTGAAGGTTATGTCTATCAGGGAAAATGTGGGATTTATTAGTGTGGCTAATAACAAGTATTGCCCTTGTAAAATAAATGAAAATTTCATCGAAATTGTCTAGCAGATAAGATTGATCTTAATGCTCTAAATTCTAATTCAAATGTACCATCGTTCAAACGCCTCAAAATGTTAACAAACAACAGACTGAGTAGCCATGTGATCCCAAAAACAGACCAATTTAAAGCTGGTATATTTCTACTGAACTTTTTGATTAAATGATAAGATTAATTGATAAGGTTTTCATACATCCCCCTGATTTTGTAAGGATATTATACCTATTTTTACATTAAATAACCTCACAGTTTCCCTAATACATAAATCCTGCACTAATATTGTCATCACATAATAGCAATGTAAGACAAAATCACTTAATACCCAAGGTTAATAATAATGATGCAGAGCTAAACTTAACTTTAAAGATTAAGATAAACCTACGCTATGAAAAATTAATATTATGGAAAATTAAGTTAAACTTTCACTTATCTTGTCATTTCAAACAGTGTATCACCTACTGTGACTTTAACTGACTCTGCTATATCCCTGATCGGCTTCGCCCTTGCAGTTTATCACTTACCTTCAAATGTATCGTAAATCATATCGAAAATCCCTGAATCATCTAGTCTTTGCCTAAATATCCACTATTAAGTGTAAGATGTATAATGATGTCCGTTTCAACCAATTCCACAGCAAAATAGAATGGCAGGACTAAGCTGAAACTTTACCCAAAACTAATTGCTAGTGACTATCAATAGCTATGTGGATTAAACATTCACAGAAAACATTTCCATCACCTTTTCCACTTTGAGAACACAGTGGCAATGTCATTTGCCACTTTCTATCACAAGAACTTTCAAATATTAAGAGTTCAGTATATCCCATACTTCATTATCAAAGACTACAACTAACCTGATTGCCAAATACTACAAAAATATTGATGAAGCATCACTTAACTAAAACAGATTTTTCCCATTAGTTTCGTCCAAGCTAAAGCCTCTCTACTACTTTCATATCCCTTAGTATTCACCTGTTATACAAATCCAGAGTGAGGTTACCTGGAACGTAAATTGACACGATTATATCCGGCCTAAATACAGACATACCTTCGACCTTAATACAGGCACTTTCTTTTTCCTTAGAATACGTTATACTAAGCTAACATACGTAGTCATATCAATGGGTAATCACATCTGAACAGTCTCAAATAACGTATGAACTAGTGAGAATAAGCATTACACTACCGGAAAACTCTGCCAGACCGGAGACCCTGCCTACCCATCTGCCTGTTGAGTCCAGCATGGTGTGGGCGGGTCTCCCTGCTCTTATCATACATTAACACCGATTCATACTGGCCTTTGCCTTCAGTCACCGTACTTGCAAACGCCCTTATCAGCAAGAAATCAAGTGGCTCAGCACTTACACATTAATAAGTTTCACATTCAACATAAAAACTCTCTATTACCTTATTTACGATTTCCAAACTTCTAGTAAAACATCTGCAATATAAAAGCCATAGAATCTATCATAAGATATGAAAAAAATATATCTACAATACCAGACCAACTGAAAGTTTTAGGATACATTCCTATAAATTCTAAATGAACTGTATCATTAAAAAAAAGTAACAATGATAAGAATTCTACTGCAGATGCACTTCAAAATAAACAACATTGCATCCAAATGTGGCCTCCGTCTCACGTGACGATGACGAATTTGAAATCACCTCAGTACAGAAGAAAACTTCTTAAATTCAACCATACTTATATTGCTGACTGCACAAGGTAAGCTGATATGGCTTTTTAAGTGATAAATGGCTACTGACATCATTATGGGTAACTGTAATATCCCAGCCACACGTGTGGATATTTCAACTCAACCGTATACATTGCGAAAGGCCATTTATTGCTGTTAATTTGCAAAATATAAATAATAATTTATATAGTATAAGAAACGCAATAATTATAAACTTATTCCACATCTAAAATGTGCTGTTGGTGATTGTTGGAAGGGGGAGAGATAAATTTAAGCCCTCTGTTTACGAATCTAATTTTCATTGGCCATTTTTTTTTCTACTTTTATTATTGCATAAATATTTCGTTGAGTATTCAGATGAATAGATAAGACTCTATATTAGGGTTACTTTACATGATACCAGTATGCTTTATTTTTTATGAAGAACTTACAGTATAATCATAGCTCTTGTCGCTCCTGGCCATTACCCTAGGAGCTGATGTGCTTGTTTGCGTTAAATGTCAAAGACAGTAGTTTGTTTCATTTATACATGATTTCCTAGTTTCATGATATGGGTTGATAGGAGCACTGTGAGGAAAAGACATAGTACAGAACGATTGCAGGGTTGGATGGGTAGGTAGATCAACGCAGGAATTAATGAATTAATGGATGTAAGAATGTAGGCTAAAATTGATGGAAGCATGAATGCATGGGCAGAGCTGCTAAGCACATGATGAATATATGGACATCATAGGAAAAAGCTGCTAGCAATACTGGATGTATAACTAAATACTAATATGAATATGCTATAGTGTAATATTTCTTTAAACAGAGATGGAGATGACCGGACTTTATGATTGGATAAAATTGGCAGTTTCGTTTGCTCGTCACCTTTGCAAGGGAGTCATTACGATCTTTGTCTTTTCGTTTTCCTTCGCTGCTCAGTGATGTCATGCTTTCGGGATTATTTTGTTGTCATTATTTTCGAGTTGTTATGCTGAGGTAGTAGTAGAACCTATGGGTGGACCTGTTTCCATTACATAAAATGTGGTTTTACCTTAACACACAGAGTTTAAAAAAAAAATGAAATTTTTTAAAACTTCAAAAGGCAGATAAAGGTGCCTTTCGTCCTAAATGTTTACAGTTCCTCTTTTTCCAATGACTTCCGTCTAACAAGACGAAGTAGCATAATCATCCCAGACATCGCACTTCAGCCCTCTAATACAGAGGTTAATAACCATTTTACGTATAAGATCGCTTAGAGACACCGGCTGCGTCTGTGAACCACTTTTAGCATATATCCAATATTATATTGGGTCTGAAATCGCTATCCAGAACAAATCATACCAACCAAACCCTCCCTAGAAATGGGTATTTATGGTAAAAAAGAATTATTTATCCTACCGTGGACCACAAGTGGTCCATGGTCCACAGGATAAGAACCCTTGCACTAGAATATGAGTCGTAGCTTATCTATGACTTTGCAAGTAATTTACGTCTTTCGTTGCTGACACACAAATACGTTTGCATTTTTCAAAATCACATCCAATAAAACTATTTTGATGAATAGTTATCTTTTGAAGATTGTCGACTATGTGGACAAGCATGCCATAATTCCAATATGGTTGTAATTGATCTGATATTGTAACAGCTATTTTTATAGTTAAATTTCATATAAATATAAATGAATTTTTCCTTCAATTGCATATTTATGCACTTCACTAGCACATGGAAATAGATTCTGTCAGACATTGACTTAATGCCCGGGCCATGTGCTTACACAGTGAGTGTATGTGGACTGAAGATTATCCTAGGCGCACGATGTTGAATTTTCCCGTTGGTGGATGTAGCATGTAGATATATTTTCTTAACATGTATAAACATACGTATACATACCGCAGCTTACACCAGTTACCCATTCACTAGCCCGTTCCTAAGTAGAGGATGAACAGCTGGGTTGACTGTGAGCCCAGCTGGCTGTAACTTGCGCCCAGGCTAGTGAGATTAGTGGATCGCAGTGCTACCCACTTTACTTGGTAAGGTCATGCATCTGTATGAGCATTCTTGTTTGTGCTTTGATCTTCGTTTAACAGTCAGTTTAACCCTCAGAACAGAAGTTTGAACCACAAAACAATTCAAATGAATCATAGTAAAAAATAATTCCTTCAGTAATTCTTTATTTAGCATATGTACAGATTGTAACATTAGCTTTTAGTGATTTAGTGATACATTCAGTGTTGTAGATCGTAAAACAGGTGATAACAAGACAGTGTTAGAATTTTAACAATACTGTATGATACTGTTCGTCTGAGGTGTTAGGTTAGTGTTGAGAGCCGTCAGAACTCGCCATCCTTTCTCATTAGTGTACTAAGAAGCTGTCTTTCAGACACTTCGTACGTCACCTTACATTTTTAGTCTCATTTGTACAAAGTAAAAACGCTTTGAACTTAAATGAATCCTATGTTTATGGTTCTACTTAGCATAGATGTGTCAGATGTATTGTCTAGCCTTATTTATCAACATGTGTATATTCCTTTTATAGGATTGGAACTTGTTTGATTGATGCCTTGTGTACCATTTGGACAGCTTTGATAGGATCCACTGCTCTCCGTGCAAAGGACGGGGTGCACAGTAGGTTATCGAATCCCGATCCCCTTTTAGCAATACCTGTACATTCTTGCAAGTTTTTCTTATATTTTGGTAGATAATTATTCTGAAGTAGATTAATACTTGAGAGCTTACACATATGATTATTATTGGTAGATAATTATTCTGAAGTAGATTAATACTTTAGAGCTTACACATATGATTATTATTGGTAGATAATTATTCTGAAGTAGATTAATACTTGAGAGCTTACACATATTATTATTGGTTAAAATACAATGATTGATGTTACTTAATCCAAAGAAAAATAACTTGTTTGTGCCCCGAAAACAATAGTTAGCTGCATTAGGGAAGGTCTGAGCCAGTACTCTCCCTGCGGTGTGTTACTTCTTAGAAGATTGTCATCTGTGGGTTCACTGAGGCTCTGGCTACCAGCACCTTATCCCCTACTTTCACTGGTCCTGTGACGTCAATGCCCATGTTAATGCCAAAGATAGGCTTGGCCTCCCAAGCCTTAGCCAAACTGGGCGGCTCGCTCAGTATCCGGAACCTGTGTGACAGGGAAGAACTAGTGTAAATATCGTAATGGACGAATGGAAATAACATCATAATTCGGGTGGTGACCGGAGGGGACACAGTCAGTGATGTTTTGTGGTCGACTGTGTGACACAGGTTCATATTTGTCCTAATCATACCTTCCCTCCTGTTGGTTTCCCTCCTACCGTCCCATTCCTCCTGTTTGTGTCCCTGCCTCACCTCATGCTAGTCTCTTTATTACCCATTCCCTCTCTCCTACCATTCCTCAACCCCTTTTATTCGTCTCCATTTTAACCTTCCTCTCCCACCTGCTTATTCCCTTCCATGAAACTCGCTGCCCACCCGCCCATGTTGTGACCCTACATTTTCCATCCTCATCCTATACTGCCCTATACCTCCCTACCCTACACTTACCCCCGTCCCTCCTTTCCCCTCCCCTACCCTACACTCACATCCGTCTAACCCCTCCCCTCCCCTACACTTACCTACGGAGGGAGGCGAGAGGTTCCTGTTCGGGGTTCCTTTCACCTGTGGTAGGATCCACTGTCGTTGTTATACACCTGTGAAAAGGAAAGGGTCACTAAATACAATACTTCGCCAGTAACTGATGTTCATCATCTCACGGGCTGTCCAAAACTCCAAACTCTTTGTTAATTCCAAGTAATGTTTTACTTTTTTATGGTGAAGGCTCCAGTCACAGACAAAAGTCCACATTAACGAGAGGCACTAATTGATATACAAAGAAGTCAATAAAAGGAAAAAAAAGAGACAAAGTAAAGTATTTACGAAGTTTTGGAGGTAGTGAACATTATCTCTAAATTTTCTTAGTAACATATTTGGATATAACATTACATTACATTATATTGTTTAACGAACACACTTCAATGCAGTTCATTACATACACAATCCCTCCATGCCTTATGTGTGACCTCATCACCAATGTTTGTACTAAGAACCATCTACAAACGATACTCGGTAAAGAGACTGTGGAAAAGCATGAATGCTTCTTCCTGTCCTGTTAACAGAGGGAGTACTAAACATGTTTAAAGAGACTGTGGAAAAGCATGAATGATTCTTCCTATCCTGTTAACAGAGGGACATTAAACATCAAGCAAGGCAAGAGTTGAGAGACAAATAGAAACGAGAAATCGACAGGAAACCTTTAGATTCAATATAGGACATCTGGAGTTATCTTGGGCATGTTGACGTGCTGATTCTTGGCTACGGAACAGCCTTTGGGGCTGGTGGCCAGGATCCCAACATCATCGACAAAAAGAAAACGGTAGCCAAAGCCTTAGGCTAAAGCCCCAAGTAACATTACGAAGTACTCACCTCTGGCAGGGCTTGATCAGCCTGAGGACCACTTGGCCGATCTTCACGAAGGCCCAGTCGTCCTCGTCGAACGGCGGCGCCCCTCGGACGATGATGTTGGCCCGGAAACGAGCCATGGTGACGGGGTCTTCCAAGCGGTCGTTGAGGTCTTTCAGCGACGACTCTGACGTCAATAGGTAGGCGCAGGTGTCCGCGTAGTACGTCTTGAGTGAGAATCATTTACTAAGGACAGACTACTCACTGATTCTTACGTCTAGGGTGAGAATCATTTACTAAGGACAGACTACTCACTGATTCTTACGTCTAGGGTGAGAATCATTTACTAAGGACAGACTACTCACTGATTCTTACGCCTTGGATGAGAATCATTTACCAAGAACAGACTATTAACTGAATCTTTCTCATACTGAAAACAGTTGAAAATCGAAGGAAAAAGAGGTACCAAAAGATATGAGTAATACGTGTACCAACCTACAGTATCTATAAACATGCTCATTTTACTCGTATTAAGAGCATACATCAGGGTTACATGCTCATTTTACTCGTATTAAGAGCATACCTTAAGGTTACAAGATCTCCCACTCACTCTATCTTTATTCCGATACCGTGGGAAGTCATAGTAGTCCATTCTGCGAGCTGGTCTGTCCTCCACCAAGTTTCCTTTGTACAACAGTCGAACCTCCGTCTCGCCGTTGAAGAGGACAGTGGTAAGCCACTTGGCAGCTTCGTCTCCACAGTCTACGCCTCGCGCATAATAAGTCCAGACCCTGCGGGTATTTACGATTTGATTTACCGGAAAGACTGTTTTCTAAACGGGAGAAAACGTTGTCAGTGTCACATTGGTAAATTGGTACACCTCTTTCTCAGTGATGTGGAGGTAAATGTATAAGAGTTGCCGTTTATAGTCACGAGGTATTTATAAATCTGAGATGAATAAATGAGCGAAAGCTGCAACCAGGATCTTAATAATAACCAATACGAAATACAGTAATTAACGTAAATCATATTACAATTGGAGGGCTGTAGAAAATTTGTAAATGAAAAGTTCGCTGAATACATATTGTATAATGGATAAATTGCTACGTGAGAACAGATATATTATTGCTTTTTTATTTGTATGCACCTTTAGGGGGAAATGTTCATGGTAATGTTTCTAAATTAGATGGTAACTGAGAATTTGGTTTGAGATTTGCTGGTGGTGAATAGATGAAGCCGAGACACTAACGTTAGCTGAACAGAAACTAAACCAAACCAAAGTACCCTAACATACCCAAAACCTAGCTGTTCATCTTCCATGAAAAGAAAATTGAAAAAAAAAAAAAATCAGTTCCACCGGAATCCAGAATTAAATATTACACAAATTAGACAATTCGTTCATAACAGTGCTATGGGTTGAAAAGTCTTTCCTCCACTCACTTGGTGTGGACAATCTTCCACTCTCTGAGAGCTTTTTGTAGGTCAAACTTGATTGGCGGGAAGCCGTCAGCCTCAAGTGTGACGGTGTGGTCTTCTAATGTCAGCGCCACCATTGTCAGTCGTCCTGCTTGGCGACACGTCACAAATCTACAGTCTTTTGCCTGTACCACCAGGAAGGACCTGGATGGAGTAAAAGTATAACATATAAGTATTATTATCTATGGTTTAAAGGCCAGTTCATGAACGCTATGTGTATATATACCTTACATGAGCAAGGTGCCCATTTTATCGACCACCTCCTAAGGGTGGATGAACAGCTGGGTTCACTGTGGGTTGACAGCAACATCCAGGATACCAACCTGTGCGCTCGACCCTGGGCGGCCCGTGAATACGCCACAGTCAGGAACGCCAACTACTACACCTTGGAAGTCCTTTGGCACTAAATTAATACCCTTGAGTACAAGGATACGACCCTTGGGTATGATGGTGTGACCTTTGATCTAATCCTCTGAGGTCAGTTCAAAGAGCAGGCCATCATACCCAGGTTTCGTGCTGTCCGGTCATGCTAAAAGGTCGTTAACATCATGGTTAAATACCGTACTTATTTAGGTCTTGATCTCTCATCAGTTAATGGTTTTGATGCGAGAAAATATCACTAATCACCCCTGCTAATGTGACATATTAACTTCTTCAAAACTAAGATCTTAAAATAGCCTCTACTTCATTTGTTTCATTTATTTTCATTTATAGGAACCATAAGTTTGCAATTTTCATTTACTTTTGAATGAAAAAATATCGGATACATATTTTTCAATCATAACGCGTGTCTGAAAAGTGAAATTGCCATTCAGTAATTCTAAGGTAATTTGTAATTTAACTCATCACCCTGCTACTGCGCTAATGTCATGTTAGCATTTCACTAAATTCAACTTTTTTACATGTATATTATTTTGAATAAGAAAATACTATGTGATTTATCAATTCAAGTATATGCAATATAGTAAATAAGGCAACTTGCATAAGTACATATTTTCCATAACGTTGACGGTGCTCAGATCAACAGACGGGTGCTGGTTAGCAATGCCGAAAACCACTTTCTCGTTTTGTTGGCCATTTTATGGTGTTCTTATCCTAAGATGTGATACCAAAGAAGAGATTGAAGTACAAGAAAAGGCGTCCTATGGCCAAAGTCTCAAAGGTACGTTCTTCAAGTAGGTTTCAAGGAAAGTCAGAAAATGTAGAATTTTGAAATGGAAGTGGACTAGGTGAGGTAAAGTCACGTTAGCAGTTATCGTTGTAAGGACTCAGATGGTACCACTCACGTCAAAAAATATATTAAGAACGGGATATACCTCAAAGACGTCCCAAAGTGAGTTAGGAATGTCTTGAAGGCGACGTAGCAAAACATTATTTGCGTCAGATTCTTGCCAACGAACCCATGTGGTATGAATGTAAACAAAATTGAGATGTTAATAATTATGAAGGTTAATAGAACAAAATTGTGTTTGAGTAGTATTTTTCCCCCATTTGAGAAAGGTTTTGTCTGTGTAGTAGTATATAAAAAAGCTGTACTAGTCTATAAAGTGCTGTAGTAGTATATGAAGTAACATGAAGCAGTGTATTATTAAAAACATAATCCTTTGGAAACGGTTTTGAGATAAACTTTCAGTTTGTATCATCAGTGTTAACACAATCTCCCTATCTTTTCAGGGAGGCTTGCTGGAGGCTCAAGATGCACAGCCAGTGGGTAACAGATACAAGGAAAACTAGAACTAAGAATTCATTCGTCTCAGGTTTATTAAAGCTTTTTGAGATTGATAAATTCCTAGCTCTTCCTTTAACTTTTCTTTGATAACTTTTACCCACTTGTTCACCATGGGGTACACTGGAGGAAAGTCTTCTGTAAACGGAGGTATGTAAAGACAGACTTTATTTATAGACTTGTATGTATGCAGGATTCTAAATACATTTACACTTTTTGCATGACGTTGCAGCCCCTTAGATGTGATGGTCTGATCTTTGACCTGACCCTTTAAGGGTCAAGCCATCGTACCGTAGGGTAGCAATGTTGTTGTTAAGGAGTTAATGTTTTATTCTCGTCGGTTCTTTAGCATGTGAGTAGACCTCCTAATGTTGTCATATAATGTGTGTGTGTGTGTGTGTGTGTGTTTGTATGTCGGGTTTGATATAGGATCTGCCATCTTAACCTTCAAGCAGGAATGTTAAATATATGTACAAGTTGATGTGTACGTTATGTCATCTGTTGACTTTGGCAGTTTTGATGTAGAGTTTAAGGTGCTTAGCAAGACGGTAAATGCCAAGGTATCAGATTTTTTTTTTTTTGACGAAATGTAAAGCTTGTTATTAAATGCACGGTACCCGTGGAATGTGTTTATAAGTTCTTGAAGGTCAAGTCTAATTGAGCTGTTGATACGAGACACACAGTTGTTCCAGGGAAGTTTTGTTTTTGATAGTGGTGGTGGTGGTGTTGATAATGGTGAAGAGAGTGGTGGTGATAGTGTTGAGTGGTGGTGAGAGTCTGAGTTTAGAAAGACTCGTTCCTGACACCGGGTGAACTGACTGACCTGTCCTGGAGGTCACCATGAGCGAGGCCATGGGTGGTGGCCTGGGCTTGCTCCACCGACACGCCCCGACCAGACTTGAGCGGGAAGATGGTCAGGTCGCTGACCTCGCCCACCTCCTCCCACCTGCCGGCAAGTCAAGTAAATGTCATTTGCTGTCATCACAACCCTGAAGACAGGGGAATGTTGCAACACACATACAAATGTCTGAAGAAAACAGACAAGCACGAAGAAAGATAACCTTTTGAGCATGACACAATGACCCATTGGTGTGATAGGCTGAACTTTGACCTGATTCTTAGGGGTCAGATGAAGTAGGTATACGAAGGGACTTATACAGAAGGCATTTGCTTGAACTTAAAGATTAAAGCTGACCTTTACAAGATTATGTGATTAAACATATATATATATATATATATATATATATATATATATATATATATATATATATATATATATATATATATATATATATGAAGTGTGGCTAATCTGTTCATCAACCGACAACAAAACACAACTTATATTTGGTTGTAAACTCACTCATCAGGAAGTTGTAACGAGGTGTATCGTCTCCACGCCCACCAGCCAGCAAGCGCTCCCACACCCACGCTCACAGCCACGCCCACCGCTGTCTTCTCCAACATCCTGACAAAGCAAAGACTGTTGATGAAACATTAACCTAGTATCTGACCTGACCCTTCTGTCATATGACATGCGTTTACATTGTTGATGTTGGATGTACTCACATAGCACTTCAGTGTACATACATCGAGAAATTCACATATATACAGGTTCTTTGTAGACAGCAAGAGGATTGATTTACATATGTTAGAAAACGGAAGGTAGACCCGAGGATACAAGGAATACGTTCTTTTATTTGATGTGGTTTATACTCAGCAGTTCTGTTCAGTGTTAGAAGAAAGCACTCGGGTAAAGTACATGACAAGAGAGCAATTTCGATTTGGTGAAAACTGAGAATAATGATAGTATACCAATGAAGAAAGAGGAGCTGAGGAATTAGAAGTTGAATGCAGTGATGACTGGTGGAAAAAAAAAAGACAAGGTACCCAAGGTAGGGCCTTTTACGAGTATAAAACCCGTATCATACACCCAGATGTTTGTTTACAAATCATGAGTTCACTCCGGAGGCACAGGTCCTTGTTAGCCATGGACGTATATACTTTCACTCAAGCACGTACAAGTTGGTCGTCATCTTCCCTCGGTTGCTGTGAGTAGGGCGGATCTGATAATGAGGCGGGGTGGGATAATGGTGTTTGTGGAAGGTTGGGAGAAACAATGGTATGGGAGGAAGCATGTGAGTCATAGTGGTTCATGTGAGGTTATTGTCTCGGGTGTGATTCATGAGCTGTCACTCTCTGGGGCACGACCCCTTGAGCACGACGCTGTCCCGCGTGCGCGGTGGCACGACCCCTTGAGCAAGACGGCGGTAAGATCCACGCGTGTGTGTGTGATGGTCAAAGACCGGGGTTTCGTGTCCCTAAGGGTCGTATACTCTAGTCAAGGGGTTCAAAAACCTCCCTCAGGAGGAACCTGTTCCGTGTCAGCTCGTGGTGGTTCTTGTGTCTTGTCTGTCGTTTTCTCATACGAGCCCAACCTCCTCTGCCTCCTGAGCTGCTATTATTCACCCCATCACACCGTCTCCCCCCCTCCCCCCCCCACAACGTGTCCTCCCCATCACCCCGTGTCGTCCTCTCAATGAAATGATACATAGTTTGGCCCTAAGAGAGACGTGTATGTGCGTCTAGATTCTCTCGGTCCACGTCAAGCACATGGGGCCTTTCTGCATGTCAGTTCGTCCAGTGGGATTATATGTCTTACATATTAGCTGAGTTGTGCCACTGCTTCTACAAGTAGGTCGTGTGTTGGTGTGTGTGATTAGGAGGAGGAGGAACTTGTAAGGTTGCGGTGATGACCTTGCTGCGGTAGGGCAAGGCTGGTGTGAGGAATTTAACTGGGTGTGTTGGGGCAACCACATTATTCAGGATTTTACCTTAGTTTTCTTCTTTTGTTTTCTCAGTTGAGGGTTCCAGTTACATGCAGAATGCCTCCTCGTTACAAAGTCGCGTGTGAGAAGGGAGCAAGAGAAATAAACAAAATAATCTCAGCTTTTGAGGATTTAAAAACCAGACCTTTCCAAAGGAATAAGTTGTAGCTGGTTGAGGAGATATGATATAAAGTTCCAAAGTTTAGCAGCGATGGAAAAGAAACAGAGATCACAACGGTCCAATCTTGAGCAGTTAACAATGCACACTAATCACATAACGCAGTGGCATGCTGAATAGTATGTTCTTTAGCTAATGGGGGGTATGCAAGGAGCCAGTTCTCAAGAGAAAAGTAACATATGTAGAAGAAGGGAAAGAACTAACAGAGCAGCGTAGGGCAAATGGTAGTAAGTTTTGACGTCAGAATGAGAGAGTTGCTGAGCTGCATTGCCTTAAACTCCACCCTTTTACAAAGAACAGAAACCTCTCCTGGTATGAGAGACATGTTCTTCTTACTAATATGCATACAAGCTTTTGTGTAATCAGAGCAACTGTTCAGAGGATAAAAATCTTCGTTATCTGAACACCACCTGTGGTAACCTTGAGGAAGACAAAAAAAGCTTCTTATGTAATCTAAACATTTGAAGATAAGGGTATATGTCAACAGTGATAAGAAGCAGGTAAGGTGCGTTGAGTGGTGGAATTAAAGTCTTGAAAGATGGTTAATGGAGGGAGGGGGTTGTGGAGAATAGAAGGAAGGGAAATGGATTAGGGAGATTATTAACCTTTAACGGGTTATATTATCCTGACTAGGCTTATGGACACGGACTTTTAAACTTTTAAAGTTTTCATTAGCCACAGAGGAACTTACCTCAAAGTTTACTGGGATAGTGAAACACTGAAGAACTTGCTTCTGTTGAACGTGGCAGCTGAGCCATCCAGGGTAGTAAGAGAGTGAGTCAAACACTGGTAAGATAGCAACTGAGAGTATGCCTGGCCTGGCCACCACTTGTGTTCAACACTCGCCGCTAACACTGGAGCAATTACATATTTTTTCACAAACTTAGTTATTTTTCTTTTCCCCATTCCAGCTGTATAGAAGGTTCTAATGAATGATGTATTGATAGAGATGTGAAGATATTTAGGTAAAGGTGATTTTGAGATGGATTTTATTGAAGGGGAAATATAACAGTACAATTGAATATGTATAACCGATATCGTTCAAGGCGGATCTTGATAAAGCTGCCAGACGAACGATGTTTTATCCCGCATACGATGATAAAATGTATAGTGTGTCGGTTCCAGTGACTGTGTAGTTAAGTTTTCCTTTTGCTGATTTATTCTTTACCTTATGAAGCAACTGATGAGTTTAAGTTCTCAATATTCAGCGTCGTTTTACATGATTGAGGAAAACAAGAGAGACCTGAATTCTTCAGCGCCAGCGGCGATTACGTGAGAATTACATGAGCAGGTTAATAATGATGATGTTTATCCTCTTACATAAGATCACGTGTGATGTCATCATTTTCGGGCAGGATGGTTCTAGGTATGATGGTTTGGGGTCTTTCACAAGATCCTTTACGTCCATACAAAGTTGTTTTGAGCCCTAAGGCCTGTCAACTGCCAGGGTTGTCAAAGCCGTACAATCTCTCAGCATTTTCCTCGGGTGTTCATTGAATATGATTATGAATCCACACACTCTGACTTTGTATGTATCCTTGTAGGTTGTAATACTTAAGGAATGCATAATGTGACGGTCAGATTCGTCAGATTCTCCACGAAACACACACACACACACACACACACACACACACACACACACACACAGGCATATATATATGGCACTCGACGAACTACAGCAATACACAAGAGACAGACCTGCTTAAACCTTACGATGATGTGGTCTTAACGTGAATCCAGCAGCTAGGCGAGGCTGGTTGTTGTCCTGTCATAGTGACTTGTGGCGCAGACCGAGAGTTGCCACTTACACACACACACACACACACTGTTATGTTCACATCTTGCAAAGAGGTTAGAGACATTCTTATGTGGTTGTTGTTTGTTAGATGAATTATACTAATAAACATTAGATTGGGTAGATGCAATAAGGTAATATACTCGATACAGTAATACCCTGAGATACAGCAGTGCATTGATAAACGATACTGTAATGCTTGAAGCGTAGTAATACATGAGCCCCACTTATACGTATTTTCTCAGTCTTTACAACCAGTCGAAAATGTGCTGTCATGTATTTAAGTGTAAGACCATATGTGGTCTCCACTGTGTGTACAGGGCAGTGTGTTTGTGTCTGGTAATAATGACCTAGCCTGTTCACGCGCGGAATAATGATAATAGAAATTATAAAAATAGTAATGAAAAACGATAATAACAATAGTAGTAGTAGTAGTAGGATTAAAATGATAGTCCTTACGTAAATATTAATGTGGTGGTTTACGAGTTCACAGTGGCCTGGATGAGGCTGTTCCTTAAAGCATCCCGCATAAACCTGGACGGACATGCTGCAACTAGGGGACGAGGGATCTCCGGTGGGTGAAGGTGGCGAGAAACGGTGAAAGTTAGCTTTTCCAGAGGGCTGGATAAGGTCCGGTTGATGGTCGGAGAGAATCGGGAGGATTGTGTGTTGAGTTCCACATGATTGATGGTATACGGGGGGGGGGATGAACTTACATGCCCTGTTGTGTGGTGGAGAGGGACGGGTAAACAGAGAAGAGGTAGTAAAAGCTTTGCGGAAGATGAAAGCCGGCAAGGCAGCGGGTTTGGACGGTATTGCAGTGGAATTTATTAAAAAAGGGGGGTGACTGTTTTGTTGACAGGTTGGTAAAGACCCCGGGCAGGTGAGGCAGGGGTAGGTATTGGGGAAGATTAAAGTTGTTTGGGATGGTCATACTCTCACCGTCGTCTTTTCTACCACATATAGGAATATATAGAACAGTAGCAGATTACCTCGTCATGGAGCACCGAGGCCTTGTGTCACTACGTAATCTTTAAGAGGCAAGTAGAATTTGTATCAACAACTCTAATGATTTTTTGCTTGACCTCCAAACGCAGTGGTCCCTATTCATTGCCATCAACTGCTTAACAGGTACCAGTTGTTTACCTTCGTATAGTCTGATTATTCTGCTTTTAGATCCGTTTTCGTCTGTTTATAGCTCAGTTAGACCTTTGTCACTTGTAGGTCAGCCAGAGGGTTACACTATTTGACTCAGATCGTGACCAACCTAGGTGTTACCGTGGCCGTCTTAGTTCACTCGGATCGTAGACACTCACACTAGTTCAGCTTGATCCTGGCCAGATTAGTTCAGTCACACTGCAGTAATCTCAGATGACTCTAGGCTGTGGATGGTTTACGTTCTGGCCACCAGTACTTCATCCCCGACTTTGAGTGGCCCTGTGACGTCGATGGCCATGTTGATGCCGAATATTGGGCTCTTGACCCATTTCTTAGCCAGCTTGGCCGGCTCGGTCACCATCCGGTATCTGCAGTAGATGTGGAAAGTGAGTGTAACTAGGAAATTGCCATCCTGAGCAAGACGGGAACGACCCTTGGGGATGACAGGTTGTGGTGATGTCCTGATTGTTTTAACCCGATCCCCAAGGGCGGGGACGTCAGGCCCAAGGGTCGAACTTGTTGTGCTTGAGGTTTTGCACGGCACGTTTCACAAGGTGCCTAAAATTGCTTTGCACCATTATCTCTCTCTCTCTCTCTCTCTCTCTCTCTCTCTCTCTCTCTCTCTCTCTCTCTCTCTCTCTCTCTCTCTCTCTTTTTCTCAATCTCTTTCCCTGTTTCTCTCTCGTATTCCCTACCTACCTTTCTTTCTTTGTCTCCGTTGCAGTTTTCCTGCCCCCCCCCCACTCTCCCTCTCTCTTTCTCTTTCCTCGCTTCCTTCTTTTATTCTGTGCCTTTTCTCCCCCCCCCCCTCACCTACTCTTTTCCGTTTCTTTACATCTTTTTTTTTTCATCCGTAGCTCCATCGCTCTCTACCTCTTGCTGATTCCTAGTCTCCTCTCCTCTCTCCTTTCATCCACTTCTTTACCCATACCTTTTGATTTCCTGTCTCCCTAATTGCCTCCCTGTTCCTACCTATTCCTTTTGATTTCCTGTCTCCCTTATTGCCTCCCTATTCCTTCCTATTCCTTTTGATTTCCTGTCTCCCTAATTGCCTCCCTATTCCTTCCTATTCCTTTTGATTTCCTGTCTCCCTAATTGCCTCCCTATTCCTTCATATTCCTTTTGATTTCCTGTCTCCCTTATTGCCTCCCTATTCCTTTTCCTAATTCGACCTCTCCTCATGCATCATTCCTCGTTGCCTGTTGTTCTGTCACTTGGTGTCTCCCCTCTCCTGCCCTCCTATTATATTTTCCTCGTTATTCCCGTCTTGCATCTGTCTACCACGCAGCCCCTATATTCCCACGCTCTCTCGTTCTCTCCAGCCTCCCCCCTCACCCAACCCACCCACCCAGTACTCACGAGCGGAGGGTTGTGATTGGTTCGTGCTTAGGGTGTCGTTCCCCTGTCTCTGGGTCCACCGTTGTTTGTATACACCTGAGGGAGAACAGCGTAGTAGTAGTAGTTTAAGGTCGACCCCTATTAAGTCTTGAGGTCAAACACTTCCTCTGTATGATAAGCGAATGGATACATGAATAATCGCAATACTGAAGCGAATGGATACATGAATAATCGTAATGCTGATTGATAATGTCTGGTGATAAAGATCTGCTGTGGTAATCCTGAGCAGTAATTTCCCCTAGGACAAAGCAATGGTGTATGACCTTATCCCGCACAGAGCTACAGCCTTTGGAGGATCATGAGCTAGATCTACAGCCTGTGCAACACCTGACTGGGAATGAAAATTAAGAGGAGTCTTCGCTACCTGGCCCGTGAACTAAGAACCTCCAAAACATCTAAGACCCAGGTATACAACAGCACGCAGGAGGTAAACCCTCGAGGTTCTTTACCCGCTGGAGTCTAGCGGCTAGATCAACACTATTTGGAATACTAGTGTATCACCAGCTTCTGAAACACCTTTAGATAGAGTCGCAGCTCTGAACATCACTTGAACACCTCACGAACACCTCTGGAACGTGCTTTCACAAGAATGTAATCTCTGTATTCTAGGATTTAGCCTTTGGAACATCATTTGGCAAGCCTGTAGACTACGGCTTGTCAGTTTCCTAGCCTCCAGAGTACTATCTGTATAGTTTTAGTCTCAGGAACACAACTTTACAAGGCTATAGCCTCAGGAACTCCAGATGGCAAAGCTTCTGTCTTTAAACCACTACTTCACAAGACTGGAGCCTCTGGAACTCCAGATGGCAAAGCTTCTGTCTTTAAACCATTACCTCACAAGGCTGAGGCCTATGGAACTCCAGATGGCACCTTGAAGGCCTCACCTCTCGCAGGGCTTCAGCTTTCTGAGAACCACCTGGCCGATCTTCAGATATGTCCAGTCATCTTCGTCGAAGGGCGGCGCCCCGCGGACGGTGATGTTGGCCCGGAAGTTGGCCATGGTGACGGGGTCCTCCAGGCGAGAATTGAGATCCTTCAGCGACGACTGTGAAGTTACCAGGTAGGCGCAGGTGTCAGCGTAGTACATCTGCCCCAGAGAGATACATTGAGACCAATACAAGAAGGTGAAGCAGAAGGGGAAAGTGTAGACGGGCCAGCTGGAACATCTGATGAAAGTGATCTCTGTGAGGTGAAGGTGAAGCAGAAGGGGAAATGTAGACGGGCCAGCTGGAACATCTGATGAAAGTGATCTCTGTGAGGTGAAGGTGAAGCAGAAGGGGAAAATGTAGACGGGCCAGCTGGAACATCTGATGAAATTGATCACTGTGAGGTGAAGGTGAAGCAGAGGGGGAAAGTTTAGACGGGCCAGCTGGAACATCTGATGAAATCTGATCACTGTGAGGTGTTTTTACCGGTGGTATGAACACTGTGCACTGGGAACAGCAAGGTCAGCATTGTACACTGCATCTGGGATAGAGTCCCCAAGTATCTACGACATTTTCATCATGAGACAGGGTTGGATAGCTCGTAGTGCTCACCGCTGGAAATGTTAGATATAAGATTAATGCGTTCTTGGCGTCAAGAATAAAGAGTTATGTATATTACATTCAGTAGAGTGTAATGTGTGAACTGGGTGATGTGCTTGTGAACTGATTACGAACATCTGGCAACTCGCTACTTGTGTGTGTGTGAGGCAGAAAGAAAAGGCATCAACCAGGGCCAGGGAGGAAAACATGAGAGCCTCAGTGAGCTTAGCTCCTCAGAGAGATGTAAGGTGGTCTTGACCTACCTACCTACCCTGTCTGTCTTGAGGAACTTCGGGAACTCGAAGTAACGTGGCTTCATAGCCGGCCTCTTCTCCATGACATTTCCCTTGTACAGCAGTCGAACCTGTGTGGCTCCGTTGTACAGCATGTGGGTGAGCCACTCAGCAACCTCATCTCCACAGTCCACGCCTCTCACCGCGTCTCCCCACATTCTGCAACACCAGTCTGTATTCTTTAGAAAATGTATTACTTACAGATTTACCTCCGGAAATAAGGTCTTAAAGATCACAGAAATATTTTAGGGGTATTTGTAGATAAATTTTTTGCGTTTTGCATTATTTAACTAACTTTTTTGCTCGGCATCTCATACGAAATAAGATATTACGAGGAAATTGAAACTTTCCTGCTTGCCTGGCGTGGACGATTTCTGGGTTCTCGAGGACGTGTTTGAGGTTGAACTGAACCGGTTGGGCGGCGGCCCGGGCCTCGAGGGTGACCACGTCATCCTTCACCGTCAGCGCCACCGTCAGGAGCCTGCCCGTGTGACGCCCTCCTACGAACCTGTGTTCCTCCGCCGTCACCACCATGAACGCCCTGTGGAACTCCTTCGTTGTTTTTACCAGGGGGATTGAGCCTGAGTCTGTTATCATTAATCACGACATTCATATTGATAGAGTAAAAAAAAGTCATAGATTTAGGGAGAGAAAGAGAAAGACTGTGTCCAAAAGGTCTGTGGTTTTTGACACCATTTTGCCTAATTTCTCTTTTCCCCTTTTGCAGGTTTATATCACTCAGGAGATGAACTCAGACGTGCTGTGGAAAGTCGGTCTTGATTCGCGTCACTAACGCGTACGTCTTACCTTCCTGGGGGGGGGCAGATGTTGACTGACCTGTCCTGGAGTTCGCCATGGGCGAGGCCATGGGTGGTGGCCTGGGCTTGCTTCACCGACACACCCCGACCAGACTTGAGCGGGAAGATGGTCAGGTCGCTGACCTCGCCCACCTCCTCCCACCTGCCGGCAAGTAAGGCAAAGGTAATTTAACATACAGCCTTGTAGAGAAAGGGGGAAAAAAATAGTGTTATGTTTAACTCTGGATAAACTTACGGGAATAGTGATATACAGACCACTAAGTCTAACGAGGTGCCCCGTCAGGAAAATGACCAACCACCCCTCATAAGGTCACTTACCGTAGTTAACCTGTTAGATATGACAGTATGACCTTTGAGCACGATGGTACAGCTGCGACGTAACATGCCACTATCCTTTGACCTGAACTTTAGGGTCAGTTAGTACTATGCAGAGGAAGGGTCCTTAACATTTCTGTTTTTCTTAAGAGCAGCCATATATATATATATATATATATATATATATATATATATATATATATATATATATATATATATATATATATATATATATATGTACCTTTACACACACACACACACTCATACTCGCCTCCGCCTCTGTGTTACATGGAGTGGTATCACAAGCCTTTCGTCTCATAGATTCTTCTGGTGCCCAAGTGGTGAGTGTTACGTGTGATCCTTGTGCACACTCATGTTCATATGCACACAGCTTTCAGGTCGTACGGTGTATTCTGTTTGATAGGTAGGACGTTTACATGAGCGATATAATGCCATATAGGTGTGAAAGTGTGTAATTGCGTACATGTACGTTATGAGGAGGGAGTTCTATACTTATGTGTGTCTGTGTTTCTTTTTATGATAATGATAATAATTACTTCCGACTGGTAGAGGGAAAATAACTGATAAGTAAGGTCCAATATGTACTTACCATTAGGTGTGCAGTGAATGCACACATCAAGGGAAAGATGAGGACACGCTTAGATACGTCATAGTGTGGTGTGTGTATGTGTGTGTGTACCGAGAAATGCCTAGGGAGGTGTGGGTACTCACTCTTTAGGATGATGTGGGCGGGAATAGAGACGCCACGCCAACCATCCTGCCAGGGCCGCCATGCCCCCACACGCGAACGACAACTCCAGCCTCTCCAGCATTCTCTGGAGGGAGAGGGGAGAGAGAGTCTTAGCCACGTACCCAACACCCAACGCTTCCAGCAGTTTTTTGGTGGTGACCAGCCATTCGAGGATTGACCGTTAGGATACCTCCTTCTCTCCCTCGAACAGCTGAGCGGTGGAATTCTCTTCCTCCTATAGTCTTAAGTACAAACACCTGTGGAGCCCTTATTGATTTCCGCTAACTTTTTCCTCGCCGTTTGTTTCATCCAAGATGGCCTTTGACTCGGACATGTTTTGCTCTCGTGATGTCTCACCAAACTCATTTCTCCGGAGGTGATTAGGTCAGGTGAGGTCACCAGCCGTGACCTGCCACTAAGTTAGGGCGTCGTGAGCGTGCATAACACTGTGGGTCACCACAAGATACTCTGTGTGTATCTTGCAACATCAGATGGTATTGCCTCGTTTTCTGATGATATTTCATTATTTTCTTAATGTAATTGTCTGTATCTAGGACACAAACGCACGCACATACACAGTCAGGTGATGACAGAGCTATTGATCTGTAAGTACATTGTATACTGAAGGCATTTTCATCATTTCGCAATTGTAGAAGCTGGAAATGATAATCGAGTCAAACTAACCTCTCAAAACCAGAAGTAATTCAGACTAACCCTTACCTAACTTAACCGTAATCTAAACTAACCCTCACCTAACTTATCCTAACTTAACCGTAATCTAAACTAACCCTTACCTGACTAACCCTAACTTAACCGTAATCTAAACTAACCCTTACCTAACTTATCCTAACTTGACCGTAATCTAAACTAACCCTTACCTAACTTATCCTAACGTAACGTAAGGTAACGGTTATCTAATCTAACCCGTCTTATCCTAGACTTAGACGATTGGGAAGGTAAATTCTGATCGTGCCTTACAAAACCACACCCACTTTAATAAAAGATGTTCGTTAGCCCGTCATGCCTCCCAGCTGAAGGTTAGTCGATATGCGAACGGTCTCATGGACTGTGGGGAAGGTCTGTATGATTAAAACTGTATTCCATTCCCTCGGTGACCTAACACTCTTAAGCACGACAGTTAGACTCGTGAGCACGACTGTACGACCAGTGAACACGACAGTGCGACTGTAGGACTCATGAGCACGACGAGACGAGGTTTGCGTATGATGATGGTGTGGCCTCTGACCTGACCCTTACAGCGTCAGGTCACAAGCCATGCCACCAGACCAAAGAGTCCTAACTCCGCGCCCATGGGTCGTAAGGTCGTGCTGAAGTGGTTAACTTTACGACACAACCGTAAGTGAATAGGTAAATTCCACTCAGCTGTCCACACCGGTACCAAGACGCCAAGTTGAAGACACATCGTTAATGGATATCAATTACATTATAACTGTTCTTTTGTCGTACTTTCCGATGTGGGTGTGTGGTGAATATCATGAAGTTAGAGACGTGCATGTCTTACCTCACCCGTAGCTGCAGCAGAAGTGATCATATTGATCTAACATTCCTGTACCATTCGTCTCGGACTGCGCCATGCAGGGCGTGTATCTTTTCAAAGTCGTAAAGTGTTGGAGAATTATTGTCACATTGTAAATCCATTTGTATACATAATGTATCCTTCTCTTCATTACTGTTTTATCCTCAAAATAAAATTTACGTATTTCGTATCATGACATCATGAAGTGCTTATGTCCATCGCCTGATGTTTTTACTTCCAGAATGAACAACGAATGGAGGAGACATCCTGTGATTTGTATCAAGGACGCACTCGATCCACCCTGAATGATATCTTTCTAAACATGTTTATTTATCTCTGCTCAAGTGTGCTCACGCAAAGGAGTATCGAAATATATTTGTCTCGTTAGAAAGCCAACTTGTTAAAGTATACCTTATGTAACCTAACCTTAGATAGGTTAAACTAAGAAGAACTAGTTATTTAGATCTGGCTGATAGGTTTTTGATTATGTGAATGGCTGGCTAGTTATGGTTTAGTTTTTAAAAGAAAGCAGAATTATTTTCTCTTTATCAGCGAGGATAAAGTTGTAACAGGAAATAATTTGAAATTAAGTAGATCGTTCAAACGGAATCAACAAGTGATTTTTTTTTCTTTTCAGTTTTGTCCGGAAATATCAGAAAAAGAGTTGTACATAAAGTTTGAAACACACCACCAGCGTTCGATGGTACTGGAATGGCCACAATTAAAGGTACCAACGTCTGCAGAGCTATTATGAATACTTAATCATTATCGAGCAGCTTAGTTAGGGCAACACGCAGAGCAATGGGACACAGACTTGAGTTTAGATAGTAATATAAATTCAGGTGCGTACCAGACAAGACGTGGGATTGAGGACAGAGTACAATGATGGGAGTCTCTGTCAATATACATATTTTGGACAGTAATATATAAGTTAGAACTCATGAGGGTTACAGTGAGCGTTCAATGTATTCAGTGCACTGTCACGCATATTGTTGACTGTGTCATTACCCACACAGGGAATCGGTGCGTTTTAGTTTTTGCGAACAGGTTCGGTTATCATGTGAATCGCTGAATGATTTATTGCCGTCCACTCCTGATTGACATGGCTTTGTGTGTCGCTTTGTGCCTCGTTCTCCAATCATTGAAGCTGAGTCCTCGCTAGGCCTTTTTGTGCTCTCAGAGTCCTCTTTTGCATCAGTTTTCACTGGGTGGGTAGCGAAGAAGTATCAACTTTCCCCCTCTGGCGACAAAAAAAGAAATATGGATATGAAATGAGTTTGATCAGGTATGGTCTGAGGGTCTCATAGATTCAGTACAGATACAGTATAGCTTGGATAAGTACACGCGTACATGTATACACAAACATAGAGTATAAAGACGGTAAATGGAGGCTCATAGTCATATATTTATTGTGAATCATTTCGCCTTAAGGGATATTTGCTATGAGACACTGATGGCATAGTGTAGTGCGTGCTGTCTGCTGTGTATTCAGCAGTTTGCTCGCCAGCGAAGACTTCGCGTCATGGAATTGGTCGCTGGTATCCTCCTGTAAGGGGGGGATGATCTCAAGGCCTCCGTCTTGTACTTAGGTTTCCCATGTCGGTGATTGTTCATATGGGTGCACATTCTGACCCTCGAGGACACTAAGGATTCACTGTGCTTCATGGCGCGACGGCAGGGCTGGATGACAATGAGCTGGTTCCTGGCTCAGTATTGTGTGAATAACTTGTCGCATTCGATTTGTCCTTCCTTCTAAAAAAAAAAAAAAAAAAAACTCATCGCAACGCTCTATTTATTGATCTTTAACGCTATTTTTTTTTGTGGTAATACTGTGGTTGAGACGTATTATTGATCTCAGTTATTATTTGACATACGAATGTTTGCTGAATTATGGAGATTAGATCAATAAAACCCAATCCATGGTACCCAGAGATCGTACCGTCGTGCGCTCTGACCTTACCATCATACTGTAGAGTCGTACCGTCTTGCTCATTGCTCGTACCGACGTACCGTCGTGTTCACGGGTCGTACCGCCGTCGTGGTCAATAGGGGTGTCACACCTTCGCCCTCAAGCGATCAACACCGTAGCCAGTTAACGTATGATGGATTTTTTCTTTTTCTTTCGTATGCAGGATGATAATGTACGGTGCTCCGTCTTCACGTCTGGTGTGATGCCACTGGAGATGATGGAAGATTGGTCTCCACACATGAGCTAGCAAGGTGAGCGTCTAAGATGAGTCTCCACACGTGAGCTAGCAAGGTGAGCGTCTAAGATGAGTCTCCACACGTGAGCTAGCAAGGTGAGCGTCTAAGATGAGTCTCCACACGTGAGCTAGCAAGGTGAGCGTCTAAGGGAAGTTTCCCTTCTTCGATGTGGTTACTTATTTTACGAGGAACAAAGTGCACAATGAATAGTAATATTAGTATAAAGATAATATATAATGATATAATGATTAAGAATTATTGATATATTTATTATGATTTTTGTAGATATTTTGTTCCAATGTGGAGACGTTTGTGTGTTTGTAAGGGAAATACGAGATGTTTCTACTTCTTTTGCTTCATAGGATGTTTATACAGTTTTCAAAAAGAGATACGAATTTAAGAACGAAAAGTGGTAACTTAAATCATCTAAAAAAGTGTTATATATATATATATATATATATATATATATATATATATATATATATATATATATATATATATATATATATATATATATATATAAAACCATCTCCATTTCCCGTGTCAGTGAGGTAGCGCCAGGAAGCAGACTAAGAAAGCCATCCACTCGTATACACACAAATATACATACACGCACATACACGTACGTATACCTCGCAACATATATACATACCCAGGCATATATACACATGTACATATTCATACTTAATTGCCTTCATTCACTTCCGGCGCCGCCCCGCCCCACAAAGTTATCAGCTTGTGGAAACCCCGGATAATAACATGGCACCTTCAAATAACAATGTTTATTCCAACACCTTTTCTGTGGCACTTAGACAGTAGCACTTTCATAAACAGCACCTTATAGAATTAGTATCACTTAATTGCACCTTAAAATTACCTGGAGTTGAATAGCAGTAGAGGCAGCCCAAAAGTAAACTTCATTAGTCACTAGGCTCGACCTCAATGCTCTCATATACAGTTTCCTCTTACTTAAGTATATTTCTATTTCTTCCTTTTTAAGATATGGTCTGCTTTAATATGTGCCTCTCGTCCTTTAAGAATATGTCCAGTCCCGTGATCCTTACGAGACATCTCACTGTCTATCGCTAAGACTGCTGTATACAGTCTTGTGGAAACGCACACCTTAGGCTAAATAACCCTGAACATACCTACCAAAAGGTAGTGTGAAGCGTCCGTTCCCTCCTCGCTCGTCCTGTTTAATGAACTAAATTCGCTCGGGCGACGCCAAGCGTCTTTGAAGAAACATGAGAGCGTCGAGGAGCGTTCTTCCCCAGGGTTCTGTACACATATATTTGTGTATACTTTAAGTGCTATGCTTTGTAAAGTAATTAAATATGATCCTCTTTTTTTTGTATGTCACCAAATATTTCAGTCACATGTACACCTTTTTTGTATGTTACCAAATATTCAGTCACATGTATATCTTGTATTACTTCTTTGAACTTCATCGTACAGTCGTACTTGCTTCAATACACAATTTTTTTTTTTTTTTTTTTGCTGATTAGTCATTCTGGCTTTAGGCCCATTGACTACCAGGGTCATTAAGATCGTATACCTCCAATTGTAACCAATCAATTGAAAATCTTGAGAAAAGTCTATATGTGTTGAAGACAATTCTAAGGACATAAATTCTCTACATATATGGATCATCTTGCCATACTTATTCTCCTTAAAAACCTAATATTACACAGACGTTTGTATAGAATATATATAGTTGATATTTGAATTTGTACGAAAAACAAGGTCTCAGAGCATATCTTTAGGTTTTTAGTATATTATAATGTTTATTTTTCCTATCATATTATCGCTGGAAGAATTATATTTCTGGTACAGTTGATGACAGTGCAATAGAAACTGTTTAGGATGATGTGACCTACTAGTCTCACGTAGTTTGCTCAGCGAGAAGAGAGAAGGGACGACATATCCTTTTTCGTTTAGTTACCCATTTCCTATAGGAAGCAATTTCTCTGATAAGCCTTAAAGTGACGTTCTCTTGTTTTGTAAGGGATTCTTCAGTATACAGCTAAAATAACACTACTGGATTTCATTTGCAACGTTATTTTATAATTATATCTGTAGTTCCACCCTCCCCCCATTTCGTTCTTTTGTTGCCATAAAGATCAAGTATACGAAAGTGATATGAATATCATAGACAAAGGTAAAATTGAATTGATCAAGGGTAGTGCATGTATTGCCCACTTCAACAACTCCCTTTGGTTGTAGTGCATTGATCACATCACCAGTGTCTCTTGAGAGATGCACTCCCTTTATCGGACAGACTGTGTTGTTAACATCTATTGTATGTCTGTATTTCACATGCATAGATATGTGTATATATTCTGTTATTAACATCCACTTGCCCTATTAAAGCTTACTTCATTACTGTCTGATGCATTTCATAATTTTGCTTCATGTGTCTCAGACATTGTGATTTTTCCATCACACTTCACAAGTTCCATACGTCAGGAGGAACCTATGACTCGTTTCTCTCTCTCTCTCTCTCTCTCTCTCTCTCTCTCTCTCTCTCTCTCTCTCTCTCTCTCTCTCTCTCTCTCTCTCTCTCTCTCTCTCGTTATTTTTGTGGCTGTCATAGTTAACTTTGTCCCCAGGTATTTCCAACGCTTGAGGTAAGGGAGATGTATGTTCCCCGTGGAGTTTTATCTATCATTTTACTTTCAGTACGGCGAGAAGTGAAATACATTGTGTACTGAAATATGTACATATGTATAGATATGAATATTTATGTATGCTTTTGTTTGTGTGTGCCAGCAGACCTGGGATTGTATATGTAAGTATAATCCTATTTATCTCTTCGTATTATTTGGTATTTCTAGAGAAAGACGTAAAGTTGTGGGACCCTGTGTCTTAGAATCTTACCTTCTCATTAAACAAAATCGTAAACATATTTATTTAGAGCAGCTGATTGTTTTGTTATTTTTACTACCGACACAGTGTTTGTAGCTCAGAAAAGAGCCAATGGTTCTCTTTTCTTTTCAAATGATATTCTGTTTAGCATGTCGTTGTCCATTGTCCCATCAGGTTATGTAACCCCTGCTCGTTAGGAAAGCAGTTGTGTCTTTGTCAAGCAGCCTGGAAGCCATTCACAAGATTACGAGGGTTAAGTTTGGTCAGGTTTTACCTTGTGGCTTGTGTTGGGTAACCCAAGACTTTCACTTGGTACCTTATCTTTAACATGTACCAAGCTTCATATGCTTCCTCCTGCCATCGCTTGCATTGTTATGTTCTCCTTAATGTATATGGGGAAGCCGGAGCGATGGCAGGACTTTACACTCATGCGTACGTAGTAAGGACCTTCGTTATAATGGCCTTGTCTGTGTCCTTGAATGAATGTCGAAATACGGACTGAAGGAGAATTGGGTGATGGGTGTCCTTGTAGATCTTCATATATTGTTTATGGAAGATTTATTTCTATATTTTATTATTATTTTTTTTTTATTCCGGACAGCAGTCACTTACGGTGTAAAGTAAGACTAACGAAGGAAGGGAGTTTTGTAAGTGTAGGAGGGAGTCCATGTCTCACTTTAAAAAGTGACTTAGGTACAAGTTGATGATGCAGTTTCGACCCAGTACAGGTGATCAGAAAGACGTGGTTGAGGACAGTATGAAGAGATTTGTTTACCTGAGTTCTATTGTGGCTTAACCCATTGTTCTAACCCCCCCCCCTCTCCCCCTCCCGGTCCTTTTGAACACCTTGAGAATAATATTGATATTGTCGTGTCGTTACGGTTAGTATATATCCGAAAGAATTTGGCATTAGCGTATTTTTGGGGGGGTTATGGTTCGCGTTATGGACTCGCTTGCCTCAAATTATTTGAGTTAACCTCTTGTGTGTAGAGGAAAATGTGTTTTGCTGCCCCGTGTTCACATCCGTGTTCGTCTGTGCCCGTCCGTGTCCGTATGTGCACGTCCGTGTCCGTATGTGTACGTCCGTGTCCGTATGTGCACGTCCGTGTCCGTATGTGCACGTCCGTGTCCGTATGTGCACGTCCGTGTCCGTATGTGTACGTCCGTGTCCGTATGTGCACGTCCGTGTCCGTATGTGCACGTCCGTGTCCGTATGTGTCCATCCGTGTCCGTATGTGCTCCGTCCATGCCCGTATGTGCTCCGTCCGTGTCCGTATGTTCCCGTTTGTGTCCGTCATTTGTTAAGTGTTAAGTCAGAGGTCAATCCTGAATCACTCAACGTACAATTATGGATCATCACGTACAGATGATAGTACTAATGAGCGCTTCAGCATCTCACCAGAAGTAGGCCACCCATACCAACATTTCATGTCTCAGAGGCGTATTTCTCACTTGGTCATTACATTTTTTATTACAGCAATTCGATAATTATAAATTAGGAAGCAAGTAGACCGCTTCTGTCATCTTCTATCATAAAATATTTCAGTTTTATTCAATCGGTTTAATTCAGTTTGTGGTGTTTGATGCACAAGAGAAAACGGATTTTATCTCCACATGGCTGTCGGTGTTTTCCGAGTTCGAATCTCATCGAAAACGATGCTGAAATCATTCATTGAAATCCCATAGAATTTATCAGACGTTCGCGAGGCGTGAAGACAATGCATAAGTTACACGATTTTCTTTTTTTTTTCTAACTTCAGATGTTAAGTTTTTGGTAAGTTAACTTGTTAAGTGTCTGGGTTTTTGAAGCTTTTCATGTACGTTGATTTTAATATTTTTCTTCTTCAGTCTCCCTTCACCTGAACACGAATTAGAAAATGGTATCTGGGACCAGGCATTGGCTGCTGTTAGGCCTACTGATTTTAGCGAAAGTAAAGATTTTTTTTTTTCTTTTTTTTTTTTTGTAAGGAAGATTACAAGTGATTAAAACAATTGGATGCATTTGAGGTTTAGTGCAAGCTTGGCAGAACGACCAATATGGCGGACTGAAATATACCTCAGACTCAATATGGCGGACTGAAATATCATACTGAGACTCAAGATGGCGGACTGAAATATCATACCTGAGACTCAATATGGCGGACTGAAATATCTATCTTGAGACTCAATATGGCGGACTGAATGATCATACCTGAGACTCAATATGGCGGACTAAAAGACTAAACATGAGATTCAATATGGCGGATACAGAGAGAGAGAGATGGGCCCCTTTCCATGCACTTAAGGGTCGTAAGTAACGCGTTACTCAAGGGTGGTTAGGGTCGTGCTTGATTAAGGGTCGTAAGTAACGCGTTACTCAAGGGTGGTTACTGTCGTGCTTATGTTGGTTCTGTTACCTACTTCAAGTTATCCTATCGCCAGGCTTATGGCCGTAAATTACAGTCCCTGCGTGTAATCATACCTCGAAGATTTGATTCCATCATCTGCATACAACACACGCCGCCGATGGAGGAGGAGTAAAAAACACAGAAAACGTCGAGTGTTTCTGTTGGTTAGAGAAAACGGGAGGGAGGGTGGGTTGGGTAGGTAGGTTTACCCACGCGCCTCAAGCGTCCGTCTTCTTTCCTGCCAGCCTCTCATGTCCTCACTGATTCCCTCCCCAGATACCACCTCCCTCAGCACCTGGAGAATGTATATATTAAATGACCCTTCAAGTTCTGGACAAAAGAACAAAAGAGGGATTCCGAGAGCCTTGTCGGCCCAGTGTAACTAAAAGCCAAAAAAAAAAAGAAAAAAAAAATTCTATTTTTTTTTTCTTTTTCTTTTTATTTTCGGAAAAGAAAATTGTACAGAGGGACACGGGCTTGTACGGCGCGACCAGCATACGAGTTGGCAACCCGGGGGGATGGGGGGGTTTACTGTTTTATAACTTTCTTCCTGTTGTTCTTAGTTTGTGGATAGTTTCGTTCTTTGTTCATCGTTCTGTGTGTGTGTGTGTGTGATGGTAGAGAACAAAAGGAGAAGCCAAGAGAGGATTTTGTTCTCGAAAGCTCAGTTGGATGATGTTCAGCTAAGGGTAGAAAGTGAAGCAGGTGTTTTATATATATATATATATATATATATATATATATATATATATATATATATATATATATATATATATATATATATATATATATAATTTTTCTACACGGAGATAATGTTGTTAGAGGCATATCACTGCCAGTAGGAGAACTGGGAGTGTTCGTACCATATTTAACGAAAAGAGACAGAACAAGAAATAACGTTGTCAGAGAAAGATTGTTAAAGAAAAAAAAAACAGCGTTTTTAGATACATGATTTAAAGGCAGCAGCGTTATTGGATACACATTCAGTAAAAGATAACGTTATCGGATACATGTTGAATAAATAATTGTGTGTTTGGCTATACATTTACTAAGAAGCAGGTGTTATTACATACACATTTACTAAGGAACAACTCCGTCGTCTGTTCTTGGCGCTTCCTCGCTCGCACGGGAAATGGCGAGCATGTACGGGAAAAAAAAAAAATACGTGTTGTGAGCGTGCGATTGAAATGGTTAATGACGGGGTAGATTCGAGGTTTGAAGGGGGAAATAAAATCGTGCAACTTCGTTCTATGCTTCAGGCAGGAAGGTGTCCTCGACCGTCAGCTGCAAGTAGGCGGGGCCTAGCGCGAACACGTGACCAACGACATGGGGGTACCTTACTAGTCGGTCAGCTTCCAATGGTGGACGTACAGCTTCGGTATCTGTCATGTTTTTTTCCTTAGCGATTGCTTTCATACGAAATTGACCATTCAGTGAACACTTGGGTTTGTATGGTTGTTAAAGATGATTTGACTGTAGAAGGGAAGTTAGAGTATACACGTTTGAATGGGTATTGTAAGTATATCTTGCACTTTGACTCTGATTAGTTTATGGATATTTTTCTTTCGCCCATCAAATGATAAAGTAATTAACTGGATACACAGTAATACTATTAACTCTACAGATGTTGAAGGTGGATGGTAATTACTGGGGTAATTATGACCGGTATTTATGTACTCCCATCAGCTGTTGATCCCTGGGACTCTCTGGGATTTAGGAAATCCTGGGACAGGCTGAGCATACGGGTTAGTATGAAAGGTAAACCTTAAGGATACTAGATTTTATTGGTTAATTCTTTAGCAAGTTGATCATGTCATATTAATCTTGGGTACGGCAGATTTGCAGCATGGAAGACTAAGGTTTTCGGAGGTGTTCATCATGCAAGGAAATTCATGAGGTAAATCCTTGGGTAAGCTGGTCGTATTTACCTCCTCGGATGTGAGGTTTATATATATATATATATATATATAAAAACTCTTGGACGGAATTAGTGTATGATGTAGTTAAGTGCTATCAATGGACTAAGCCCGGACATGTGAAGCGTCCGTGAGAAACCATGGAAAGGTGTCTTGTGTGGGGGGGCCTGGATGTGGTGGATAGGGAGCTGTGGTTTCGGTTAGGATGTGGTGGATAGGGAGCTGTGGTTTCGGTCTGGATGTGGTGGATAGGGAGCTGTGGTTTCGGTCTGGATGTGGTGGATAGGGAGCTGTGGTTTCGGTCTGGATGTGGTGGATAGGGAGCTGTGGTTTCGGGCTGGATGTGGTGGATAGGGAGCTGTGGTTTCGGTGCGTTACACAAGACAGTTCGAGAATGGATGTGAGCGGATGTGGCTTCGCTTTCTTCGTCTGTATAGCGCTACTCACTAACGCTGGAAACGGCGATGCAGTATGGAAAACAAAAGGGGGAGGGGGGATAACACTGGTAGTAGGGTTAAAGACTAAATCCTACTGCTGGTAGACTACATTGGGTAGCATTACGCTAAATCCCAGGAAGGACTGATCATGTTCGGGGTGGGATTGTTATTAACAGGAAGGCCAGAGCGGGTCGATCGTCCTGGGTAATGAATCCTGGGGTACGCAGATTAGCGTAGTAGGAGAAATTTATTACTTGCGTAAAGGAGAAAATATTATATATATATATATATATATTTTTTTTTTTTTTTTTTTTTTTTTTTTTTTTGCGTCGTTCTTCCTTTAGTAACAATGTACAGACTGACAGACACGCGGGTGATGTACATTGTTTATATGCGTCGTTCTTCCTTTAGTAACAATGTACAGACTGACAGACACGCGGGTGATGTACATTGTTTATATGCGTCGTTCTTCCTTTAGTAACAATGTACAGACTGACAGGCACGCGGGTGATGTACATTGTTTATATGCGTCGTTCTTCCTTTAGTAACAATGTACAGACTGACAGACACGCGGGTGATGTACATTGTTTATATGCGTCGTTCTTCCTTTAGTAACAATGTACAGACTGACAGGCACGCGGGTGATGTACATTGTTTATATGCGTCGTTCTTCCTTTAGTAACAATGTACAGACTGACAGGCACGCGGGTGATGTACATTGTTTATATGCGTCGTTCTTCCTTTAGTAACAATGTACAGACTGACAGACACGCGGGTGATGTACATTGTTTATATGCGTCGTTCTTCCTTTAGTAACAATGTACAGACTGACAGACACGCGGGTGATGTACATTGTTTATATGCGTCGTTCTTCCTTTAGTAACAATGTACAGACTGACAGACACGCGGGTGATGTACATTGTTTATATGCGTCGTTCTTCCTTTAGTAACAATGTACAGACTGACAGACACGCGGGTGATGTACATTGTTTATATGCGTCGTTCTTCCTTTAGTAACAATGTACAGACTGACAGGCACGCGGGTGATGTACATTGTTTATATGCGTCGTTCTTCCTTTAGTAACAATGTACAGACTGACAGGCACGCGGGTGATGTACATTGTTTATATGCGTCGTTCTTCCTTTAGTAACAATGTACAGACTGACAGACACGCGGGTGATGTACATTGTTTATATGCGTCGTTCTTCCTTTAGTAACAATGTACAGACTGACAGGCACGCGGGTGATGTACATTGTTTATATGCGTCGTTCTTCCTTTAGTAACAATGTACAGACTGACAGGCACGCGGGTGATGTACATTGTTTATATGCGTCGTTCTTCCTTTAGTAACAATGTACAGACTGACAGGCACGCGGGTGATGTACATTGTTTATATGCGTCGTTCTTCCTTTAGTAACAATGTACAGACTGACAGACACGCGGGTGATGTACATTGTTTATATGCGTCGTTCTTCCTTTAGTAACAATGTACAGACTGACAGGCACGCGGGTGATGTACATTGTTTATATGCGTCGTTCTTCCTTTAGTAACAATGTACAGACTGACAGACACGCGGGTGATGTACATTGTTTATATGCGTCGTTCTTCCTTTAGTAACAATGTACAGACTGACAGGCACGCGGGTGATGTACATTGTTTATATGCGTCGTTCTTCCTTTAGTAACAATGTACAGACTGACAGGCACGCGGGTGATGTACATTGTTTATATGCGTCATTTTTCCTTTAGTAACAATGTACAGACTGACAGACACGCGGGTGATGTACATTGTTTATATGCGTCGTTCTTCCTTTAGTAACAATGTACAGACTGACAGGCACGCGGGTGATGTACATTGTTTATATGCGTCGTTCTTCCTTTAGTAACAATGTACAGACTGACAGGCACGCGGGTGATGTACATTGTTTATATGCGTCGTTCTTCCTTTAGTAACAATGTACAGACTGACAGGCACGCGGGTGATGTACATTGTTTATATGCGTCGTTCTTCCTTTAGTAACAATGTACAGACTGACAGACACGCGGGTGATGTACATTGTTTATATGCGTCGTTCTTCCTTTAGTAACAATGTACAGACTGACAGGCACGCGGGTGATGTACATTGTTTATATGCGTCGTTCTTCCTTTAGTAACAATGTACAGACTGACAGGCACGCGGGTGATGTACATTGTTTATATGCGTCGTTCTTCCTTTAGTAACAATGTACAGACTGACAGACACGCGGGTGATGTACATTGTTTATATGCGTCGTTCTTCCTTTAGTAACAATGTACAGACTGACAGGCACGCGGGTGATGTACATTGTTTATATGCGTCGTTCTTCCTTTAGTAACAATGTACAGACTGACAGACACGCGGGTGATGTACATTGTTTATATGCGTCGTTCTTCCTTTAGTAACAATGTACAGACTGACAGGCACGCGGGTGATGTACATTGTTTATATGCGTCGTTCTTCCTTTAGTAACAATGTACAGACTGACAGGCACGCGGGTGATGTACATTGTTTATATGCGTCGTTCTTCCTTTAGTAACAATGTACAGACTGACAGGCACGCGGGTGATGTACATTGTTTATATGCGTCGTTCTTCCTTTAGTAACAATGTACAGACTGACAGGCACGCGGGTGATGTACATTGTTTATATGCGTCGTTCTTCCTTTAGTAACAATGTACAGACTGACAGACACGCGGGTGATGTACATTGTTTATATGCGTCGTTCTTCCTTTAGTAACAATGTACAGACTGACAGACACGCGGGTGATGTACATTGTTTATATGCGTCGTTCTTCCTTTAGTAACAATGTACAGACTGACAGACACGCGGGTGATGTACATTGTTTATATGCGTCGTTCTTCCTTTAGTAACAATGTACAGACTGACAGACACGCGGGTGATGTACATTGTTTATATGCGTCGTTCTTCCTTTAGTAACAATGTACAGACTGACAGACACGCGGGTGATGTACATTGTTTATATGCGTCGTTCTTCCTTTAGTAACAATGTACAGACTGACAGACACGCGGGTGATGTACATTGTTTATATGCGTCGTTCTTCCTTTAGTAACAATGTACAGACTGACAGGCACGCGGGTGATGTACATTGTTTATATGCGTCGTTCTTCCTTTAGTAACAATGTACAGACTGACAGGCACGCGGGTGATGTACATTGTTTATATGCGTCGTTCTTCCTTTAGTAACAATGTACAGACTGACAGGCACGCGGGTGATGTACATTGTTTATATGCGTCGTTCTTCCTTTAGTAACAATGTACAGACTGACAGGCACGCGGGTGATGTACATTGTTTATATGCGTCGTTCTTCCTTTAGTAACAATGTACAGACTGACAGGCACGCGGGTGATGTACATTGTTTATATGCGTCGTTCTTCCTTTAGTAACAATGTACAGACTGACAGGCACGCGGGTGATGTACATTGTTTATATGCGTCGTTCTTCCTTTAGTAACAATGTACAGACTGACAGACACGCGGGTGATGTACATTGTTTATATGCGTCGTTCTTCCTTTAGTAACAATGTACAGACTGACAGGCACGCGGGTGATGTACATTGTTTATATGCGTCGTTCTTCCTTTAGTAACAATGTACAGACTGACAGACACGCGGGTGATGTACATTGTTTATATGCGTCGTTCTTCCTTTAGTAACAATGTACAGACTGACAGGCACGCGGGTGATGTACATTGTTTATATGCGTCGTTCTTCCTTTAGTAACAATGTACAGACTGACAGACACGCGGGTGATGTACATTGTTTATATGCGTCGTTCTTCCTTTAGTAACAATGTACAGACTGACAGGCACGCGGGTGATGTACATTGTTTATATGCGTCGTTCTTCCTTTAGTAACAATGTACAGACTGACAGGCACGCGGGTGATGTACATTGTTTATATGCGTCGTTCTTCCTTTAGTAACAATGTACAGACTGACAGGCACGCGGGTGATGTACATTGTTTATATGCGTCGTTCTTCCTTTAGTAACAATGTACAGACTGACAGACACGCGGGTGATGTACATTGTTTATATGCGTCGTTCTTCCTTTAGTAACAATGTACAGACTGACAGGCACGCGGGTGATGTACATTGTTTATATGCGTCGTTCTTCCTTTAGTAACAATGTACAGACTGACAGGCACGCGGGTGATGTACATTGTTTATATGCGTCGTTCTTCCTTTAGTAACAATGTACAGACTGACAGGCACGCGGGTGATGTACATTGTTTATATGCGTCGTTCTTCCTTCAGTAACAATGTACAGACTTTTTTTGGTAACAATGTACAGACTGAGACACGTGGGTGATGTACATTGTTTATATGCGTCATTTTTCCTTTAGTAACAATGTACAGACTGACAGACACGCATCATGTAGCCAGCATAATCTAAGTCCTCCTATCCTGGCTGGGGTTAACAGTGTTCCATTGTCTGTTTTGTGGTTCATTTTCAGAACCAACTCGCTGTCTCGGCACGCCGCCCCGCGCACCCTCTTGCTCTTCCTCAATTATGACGAATCCAAAGCTCACTGACCGTCTGTCCGTCACATACGCTGGTTGTTGATAGAAAGATCCTCATAAGCCCGGGTAATGTCAATGGCTTCCACATTTATTTATATCTTTAATATCATTTATTAAAATGGTGTACATATTTCTCCTCTTTTTTTTTTTTTTTTGTAGTGGTGGACAAAAGACTCATAAATTTGGGGCAGAAGGAGAGGCGTTGTGCAGTACCAAGCGAGAGAGAAGTACTGTGTGTACTTGCTGCCGCCTTGCCACCTTCTTCGTCAAGTATATTAGCAACATTTTCTTTTCCTGGTTTCAGGAAGGAATTATGAGAACTTTGGAAGTGTTTGTGAAGCTGAGGGAAATTTATTTTATTTTGCTGTATTATCCGATGCCAGTGATTGGTTACCGGTGGTAATATTAATGTGTGGAGGATAAATGTTTTGCCAGCAACACTACATCCTCCGCCGGGTCCTCGCCGCCGCCATGCGTGCCCACACCGTGTCCGAATTTCGTCCACCTGCATTGCCCTAACTCACTGATTTTTCCCAATTTTGGACCATATATTTAATTTCCTTCTTTTTGCTCTTACGTTTATGATTAATGATTGTGCAATTTGTGGAAGAATTTATATAGACGGTGTTCATAATGTTGATTAATACTATGCAAGCAATGCAGTTTGCTGTTGCGTGTTCGGACAAAAATTCGATCGCCAGTTGTCGTAAACAACTGCATTTCGGATGGCCGATTGTTATTTGCATAGACGACCAGCGGCAGTGGGTAGCACATCCCTCCCACCTCCACATTTGTTTTGACCTGTATTACTAATTTATACGTTCCATGACATAACAAATAAGTAAATAAAAAAGAAGAGAAAGCATTGCAAAAATTCCTTGGCTGTATCAATGCCTTGTGTCAGGTGAAATAGCTGTATTTAATTGATTGATGTATTTAGGTCAAGTAGTGTTTCTTTTATTGTAAAAAAAAAAAACTTTTGTATCTTCTTGTATTATAAGGAAAGATGATGGCGCATAACCTAAATCAACATGTCTACAACACAGTAACGTTGCCAGAAAACAAAATGTCGGCCCACGTCAGTCTAGAACATCTCCATTACTTATTAAACCAGGATATTACAAGCTAATCCTTGAAATTTCGTTATGATCTCGCTCAAAATGGCTATTCCGTAGCCAGGAGGGCAGCGTTTATATTTAGTTTCCTCCGGGGCGTTCATTACAGCCACCTACGCAGAGGCGCATTGAAGGTAGATAGGCTTGGTGAGTGGTCAGCCACATTGTTGGAGCGTTTCGTCCACCCGCCTCCAGACCTAAACGTCTCATCTCATACATAAAACCATTTACTTTCCTCTCACATACCAACATATTTTACCTGAGGGAAACCTAGGCACATGTATTAGAAGTTACTGTAATTTGAAAAATGCTTCATTTTCTATATATCACAGACGAGAGAAATGCGGATAAGAATATAACCTGAAAATCGACTGGTTGGGTGTGTGTGAGTGTGTGTCGGGAGGGAGGATCCCAGCCCCACGTGACAACCGCCGCCCACCACACTATGCACTCGGACTGCTATCTACTTATCTCCAGTAAAGGCCTCTTTGATATCCTCATTATTTACCTTATGCGTAATGTAATAAGTGATTATTTGCATGAGATAAGTGATAGTAATGATATTTATCTTAGGTAAAGAGAATGTGTTCATAGTGAGTTATGCATTATTTTACATGCTTTTTCATGTATACGTTCAATATATATATATATATATATATATATATATATATATATATATATATATATATATATATATATATATACATATATATATCCCTATGAGTCCATGGCTGATTCATGTGAGAAACTGCAGAAGCTGGTGACTGAGTTTGGTAAAGTGTGAAAGAAGAAAGCTGAGAGTAAATGTGAATAAGAGCAAGGTTATTAGGTACAGTAGGGTTGAGGGACAAGTCAACTGGGAGGTAAGTTTGAATGAAGGAAAACTGGAGGAGGTGAAGTGTTTTAGATATCTGGGAGAGCATTTGGCAGCGGATGGAACCATGGAAGCGGAAGCGAATCATAGGGTGGGGGAGGGGACGAAAGTTCTGGGAGCGTTGAAGAATGTGTGGAAGTCGAGAACATTATCTCGGAAAGCAAAATGGGTATGTTTGAAGGAATAGTGGTTCCAACAATGTTGTATGGTTGCGAGGCGTGGGCTATGGATAGAGTTGTGCGGAGGAGGGTGGATGTGCTGGAAATGAGATGTTTGAGGACAATATGTGGTGAGGTGGTTTGATCGAGTAATAGGGTAAGAGAAATGTGTGGTAATAAAAAGAGTGTGGCTGAGAGAGCAGAAGAGGGTGTTTTGAAATGGTTTGGTCACTTGGAGAGAATGAGTGAGGACAGATTGACAAAGAGGATATATGTGTCAGAGGTGGAGGGAACGAGAGGTGGGAGACCAAATTGGAGGTGGTAAGATGGAGTGAAAAAGATTTTGAGTGATCGGGGCCTGAACATGCATGAGGGTGAAGGGCGTGCAAGGAATAGAGTGAATTGGAACGATATGGTATACCGGGGTCGACGTGCTGTCAATGGATTAAACCAGTTCATGTGAAGCGTCTGGGGTAAACCATGGAAAGTTGTGTGGGGCCTGAATGTGGAAAGGGAGCTGTGGTTTCGATGCATTATTACATGACAGCTAAAGACTGAGTGTGAACGAATGTGGCCTTTGTTATCTTTTCCTAGCGCTACCTCGCGCACATGAGGGGGGAGGGAGTTATTTCATGTGTGGCGGGGTGGCGATGGGAATGAATAAAGGCAGACAGTATGAACTATGTACATGTGTATATGTATGGTATATATATATATATATATATATATATATATATATATATATATATATATATATATATATATATATGTGTGTGTGTGTGTGTGTGTACGTTGAGTTGTATAGGTATGTATATTTGCATGTGTGGACGTGTATGTATATACATGTGTATGTGGGTGGGTTGGGCCATTCTTTCGTCTGTTTCCTTGCGCTACCTCGCTAACGCGGGAGACAGCGACAAAGCAAAATAAATAGATAAAATATATATATATATATATATATATATATATATATATATATATATATATATATATATGCTGATCTTCAACAGCTGTAATTGTGTGGGGGGGTTTATCCTTGCGTCATAAGCAATACACGTCAACTTTTGTTACAAATTGAATAATCCTGACGAGTTGATGTACAGATGGTGTATAGAGAGGCACCCGGACACACACACACACACACACACACACACACACACACAGACCTTCAACCACCCGTCTCGTGTTTTGTAATAGACAGTGGATAAATACAACGTAATTACAGCATTTTGTATCATGTAATGCACCCAGCTAGCGATGATAGGCTCTAACGTTAGCTAGCTATTTGGCCTCCAGCTTAGATGTCGGGTCCTTATCATACACGTGGAAACATTTCATCCACAGGAATTTTTACCCCAAGTTCATGATGTGTTCTAACTGTGGCCCTGATACTTAAAGCGTTACGGGCCATTAGTTACGAGAATTTATTCTCATTATTATAATTATTATTATTATTATTATTATTATTATTATTATTATTATTAGTATTATTATTATATTTACCCTTTGAGATAAAAGGGAAAGAATGCTACTCTCATAATTCACTCGTGTCGTAGAGGGCAATTAAAAAAGGAGAGAGTGTGTGTTAATGACTGGGAATCTCACCTCTCCTTTATTATTACTTTCCAAAATAAGGACAAGGAAGGAGGTAAGCAAAGACTTCTCGTCTAAGGCTCAGTCGCCTGTTCCTGGCGCTATCTCGCTGAGGTGGGAAATGACGAACAGAAATGAAGAAGACATTATTGTAATCATATTTACTTCTATTTTGCTCTCCATGATTTTATAATCATCAATCGTAATCACCCTAAACACAATGACTGTCTGTCTACCAGTTAGCTATACAGAGAATACATGATTATACAGTTAATTAAACTATACATAATACAAGACTATACTGTCAACTATACACAAGTAGTTATACAGAATACTCGAGGATATATGTGTCTGTACACGAGTGTATCATTATAGAAATCAAGTTTAGAGGAGATTTTTAAAACGTAATTATTCTGTATTTCGACTGTGATTAATATGAATGTATTATTGTGGGCCTGTGTTAATCCTGGCAGGAGAAGAGGCATCCATCTGTTTCCTCGTATTTACCATGAACAGCTGACTGGCATGTTGGCGATCAATAGGCCACAGGGATCGATCCCCGGCAAGCACAGCACCCACGTCCCCAAGAGCGGTGTGGGTGGAGGCGTTTGTGGTGGAAGAACACAAGGAAGAGAAGGGATGTTGAGGGAAGGATCAGAATAATGATGATGATAACAGAAATGATTATAATAATGATAATGATAAGCCGCTGTTCAATTTACAGCAGTCTAACTTTCTGGATGTCATTCAGGTCTTTGAGTTTCTTGGTAACAATGGCTTGACTGTGTTGTTGTTGTTAAGGCTGGACTGTGAGACAGGAGAAAAAGAAATGATTTGAATAGACTGACTTTAGACAAAGTCTTGATTTATGATATTGTCCACAATGGTTAGGGTGGGGTTTTTCTTAGAGCGGTGTGTGCGAGACTGATAGGGGCTCGATGTGGTTGTGGTGGAGAACTGCAACTCTGGGACGAGGGATCTCTGATGGTAGGCGAAGACGGTGGTGAGGATCTTACAATACTTTCTTCCCAAACTGTCTGTGAGGTCCAGGTGGCGTAAGAGGGACCGAGGTTGATCTTACATGTCCACTTCTGCATCCTTTCCTGTCGCTCCTGTTGTGTTGTGGCAAGGGAGGAGGACTAGTTAGGGGAGGCATGGGCAGCTCTGAGAAGAACAAGAGTTCTGTAGATGTTGAGTTCAGTCGTCTAGGGTTCAAGTGTCTTGGGTCTACGGAGAACATGGAGACGACTGCTGGGAGATTTGTTGACGATGGTGTTGACCGTGTTCCTTCCAGATCAGTTTATCGTCCAGAGTAACAACACCGAGAAAGCTTGGTGGAGTGGGCGATCTGGAAGGGGGACTGAGGCGTCCTGAGACGATCATGTATTGGGGCAGGGCTCAGACCGAGGCTGAAGGTGCTTAACACAGCTCCTGGTGGTGGTGGTGGTGTTGACGACGACGAGTTGGTGGTGGTGGTTAGGGGAGGGGTCCAGCTCGGTTAGGCTTCTTCGGGACGTTCTGGAAGGCGAGATGGTCGGCAGGGCTGTCATCACCGCCAACGCCAGTGACCTGTATGTGTCAGTGTACATATGTGTGTATGCGTGTGTATGTGTGTGTGTGTGTGTGTGTGTGAGGGAGAGGGAGGGAGTGTTAGAACGTGGATTGGTAAGGCCTTGCCTGGGTCACCTCACGCCTCACACTCACAGTTCCCAGCTGGTGTAGAAGTGGCTAGGTCGCGCGCGGTAAGCTTGCCATTTCAGACCCACCGCCGCAGCGCACACCGCAAGCCTCTCAGCCAGCCAGCCAGTTCGGGCCCCCACGCGGTAGGTGCTTAAAGACGTAGCAACACCCGCCGGCAGCCTCCCAGCCGCCTGGGTCGTTCGTGGAGGGCAGCAGCGGCTGCAGTAAGCCATGCCCTGGGCGAGGTAAGGACCACAATCACATTTTGTCTAAATGTCGCAAGTTCTTAGAATACGTGATGCAAGTAGGTGTTACCGGACTCCGCTTGTTAAGTGGTTACGAGCAAGAAATTGCCGTGGGGGGCAAGGCTCAGCCTGCCCATCCTTCTACAGCAGTAGAGTCTCACCATCGTCAGAATGCAGGATGTTTATCTTTATGTTGAACATTGAGTGTGTGTGTGTGTGTGTGTGTCGTTTTGAGCATGTATTACACACTCATTAGTACTACATCTGGGAACCCTCAATACAGGCTTAAGAACGTCACTGTGGCAGATAACGAAGATTTATCTCTAAACACTTCGTTGTAGCGTATCTAGCGTATCCATAGATACTTGGTAGTGTATCTATAGATACTTCTTGGTAGCGTATCTATAGATACTTCGTGGTAGCATGCCCACTGGACCTTGCAGAGGACAAATGCGTCAAAGTTCAAAATGAACGTCCGTTCTCGGGCATAGGAAATAACCATATGAGATTATGACCTGTAGCATAAAGCTTTCTGGTCTTAATGATGTCAAGACCATCATCTCGTCTACACACACACAGTGATCCAGGTTAGGAAAACCCTCAGTAACACTCTTTACACCAGTCCAGCTAAACGTTTTATTCCCAGGTAGATGAGATAACGCAGGCAATTAGTATATATAATACATACGGGTTATCCGTTTGTATACGTGCCAGTCCATCTGTAAGTCTGTCATCGTCAAAATGATCCAACCAGCGGTTTAGTAATCCTACGATGATTGGCTGATGACAGGGTATACAGAGTAGAATGAATAAGACAGACTCATTTGCCCATTGATATCTAGAGGTGATATTCAAGAATCAGTTTGGTTGTTTGGGTGACTTAGTTGATTCAGAAGTTTCATGTATTTTGTTAGTGAGTGGTTGAAGTGTCGTACCTCACACCTTGGGCTGTCAGCTGCCTGTCGTACGAGCTGTTGGTAACGTAATATGTAGTTTTATGGCAGATCTTAGAATTACATTTAGAAATAGGCTAGAAAAAAATGCCTTTCAGTTCAACGACAGACGTATTTTGCGCCTCCGGAGATGAAATATTTTTACCGGCGTTTCTGCTCGTTTATTTACCTTTTTCAATTGTTGATCCCTACGTCTGTGGTGTCTTCTGTGTCCGTAAAGACCCTCGAAGGGACCCGGTTCCTCGTCTCCTTCCACAGTCGTTGTATTTCTGATCTTCTCTTACCATCATAGACAACCTCGAAAGGACCCATTGGTGTGTTGTTTGAGTTCCTTTACATTGGTTTATGCCAACGTGTTTCTGGGGATCTTGCATCACGACCCATGTTCTGTTCGTGTGTAGAGCAAGCCTACAGTACTCTCCCCAGCAGATCACCTCGATGTGGACCGTCATATCTTCTGTTATCCGTCCTTTCCATGTACTGTCCTCCGGTAGATAACCTCGTCATAGACCAACTGGTCTTTGTTATCTGTCCTTCCCATGTACTTTCCTCCTGCAGATAACTTCATGACGTCATAAACCAGACGTGGAGCCACAGACACCCTCCCCTCTACCCCCCACATCTTGAACCTTCAGGGGTAATATATATGGACGATGATTTGGAGATGGTCTCCTGCAGCTTATCTGAGACTTTTCTGGCTAGTGATGATGTTTTTCACTTCCTCCAAAAATTCTGAAAGAATACATTCCTTTTGTCTCTTTTTCTTCCATTTCATGATCTTTCTGTATTCCACTTAAGTTCCGGCCTTGATGTGGACCTTCATACTTGGCTGGGGCTCCAACGTAAAAGATAAAAAAGTTCAGGTCACAGCCTGTGTTTTGTGTCGCTCCGGAACGTAGCGTAACCTCTAGCTTGCTGGGGAGAATGACGTGACCTTTGACCTGATCCTTAAAGGGTCAGGTCAGGTCATAAAACTAAAGCGTCGAACTGTTGGAGGTCAGGGGTCGCCCCTTATTGCTCTAGGGTTGCTCCTTCTTGCTCAAGTGTCGTACCGTCGTGCTCAATGTTTGTATAGTTGACCCCATGGGTCGTTCGGTCATTCTTAATGATCGTGCCGTTTCTGAACAGGCAATCCTTTTGCGCAATATCATCGGAGTAATATTCCATTGGTCTGTGTACATGAAGTTGGTCACTGAATAGCTTAATCATCAGTGAGAACCGAGTGTTAAATATTTGCATATGTCGTAAATTCTGGCGGAACTCAGAGGAAATTTTCACGTGGGAAAAATTCACGAGGAGAAAATCGGTAAAATGACTTCTGAGGCGTGCGTAATGTAGTGCATGGAGACAGGAAAATGGAGGAAGGGAAGACAGGAGACATCGCGGGACAAAGAACGGAAACCAGGGGCAGGACGGGTAGTACAATGGCCGGGCAAGATAGGCATCCAGGTATTCCCAAGACGGGGTGAGGGTGCCCCACAACACACATGGTGCAGTTGGGGGGAGGGTAACACCAGCCCCCATGTGTAGTAGGGTGGTGGGGTAGTAGTAGTTGTAGGGTGAGGGGGGTAACACCAGCTTGATCCCAAGGTTGGGTTTGATAACACCAGCGCCACCTTACGGTAGGCTGGTGGGTTTAACACTAGCGCCACCTTACGGTAGGCTGCTGTTAGGTTTAATACTAGCACTCAGGGCGTGATCATTCCACCTGTAGCAGGTGCCAGAATCTGTACAGGTTAGTCACAGTTACTTTCCCTTGTGCGGTTCATTTGTTGATATGTTTGACCGCCGCGCGCCTCGTGATGTCAGTGTGTAGACCAGGGTCTTATAGCTCGTCTTATGCCTGGTCAGGTTGGGTTACCCTTTATGGTCATGTTGCTGGGTTGTGTCGTCCATAGAGCCACAGTGGTGGATATATTTTAATGCGTGTGTTTTTGATCGTCAGCCTCTTCGTAAGTTATTGAGTTTGGCTGCCTCTTCAACGTGAAGAGGGGTGTGTTTAGGGGGGGAGTGTGATGTTAGGGATTACCCTATGAATGTTTCCCGTTTAGGTTACGAACAGCGATGGTGACAGGCCTTGCCAACCCACCACACCCGCTTGAGTAAGGAGATTCTGATGGTCCAGACGGTGTGGTACTTAAGTAACAAACATAGTAATCTCGGTAACTTCTGGTGTAGCTAATTGGTGTAGTCATTGCCGTTGACCGGTAGTCCACACTCTGTGGTTTACACCAACATCCCATCCCTTGTATGTAGGGGGAGTGCAAGGCGTGGCTACTGGGATTATCATGTAGACATGGACCTCAATGGAACCGATGTGAACGGAGAAGAGACCTTCGTAAGTTCCTCTGTCGCAAGTACTGGAAGACCATCACCAGAATTCTCCATATCGAGATACAGTAGCATTTCGGGCTATCCCACGGTAGCTGGTGAAAGAGGAGAATGTTGCTGCCTCGCTTTCGATGAAGAAATCATCCAGTTTCCTTCAAGATTCTATGAAGGAGAACCGAAATAAAGTACAAAAACTGAAGGAACTAGTCGCCAAATAATGGCTTTCAGCAGAGGGATTGATGGTGTGGTGACCCGTCACAGCAGCAGCGTGGAGGGCAAAGCCTCACTTGCCAGCCACATGGCGGGGGTGTCCCTTGGGACCAGAGGGACGACTCATCGCGTTGGGGCCAACGGGGAGGTCAGGATTGGGTTGGGTTGGAGATTTTTATAGTCAGGTCACCGGGGCTTGCATGAAGGAGTCGTACGTCAGCATCTTTGGTCTAAAAGTCAGGTGTCTAAAGGTCAGGTCACACATAATGCCGTCCCCAAGGTGCGTGGTTGTATGGGTAGGTATCAGCGCCGTCGGCCATGGCTGGGAGCGTGTGGGTGGTGGGTAAGCCGGCGGCCGACAGAGGGCAGCACCAGTCAACTGATGATGTAAACAAAACGGGCCGCAATAATGGAGGCGGGACGCGACTGCATCATGCACACATTTTACTCTCCTTTGTCCTGTAAAGTTCCACGTAAGATTATTAACCCACTACCATATTTACAGATACCATGTCCATGAGGAAGTAAGTTCTTGTGGACCACAAGCCATTAGGATTTATTGCAGGGGAAAATAATTACTTTTGCTATATAACTTCGTGGAGGATTTACGAAATTGTTTTGATTTAGCATATAATTCCACTGGAAGATATTTACCGTGATGCCATTTCGAATGTAGCATGTAATGTAAGAATTTGTTTTACAAATTTTACGATGGATTTTGATACTTGAGCGACAGTTCAGCTGAAAACCACCTTATTGAGGAATGAATTGAAGTTTCACGTATAGTTGACAGTGAACCCACCTCATTTCGTGATCCCGATGTTAGGTAATTAAAGGAAATATATGATGGTCGTAAGCCACATTGTTATTGGACAATCTTTGAATCACCATAAAAACTGGTATATTATTGGACGCCTTGAGGAAGAAGGTACTATCCTTGAGGATAGTAGACAACCATTGGACACACGGTACGATCCTTGATGACAGGGAACGACCATTGAGCATACGACATGATCCTTGATCGTACGGGACGACCCTTAAGGATTAAAGTACGACCCCTTAGAGCCATCATGGCCAAGGGTCGTTCCGTTCGTGCTTAATCGTCGTAACGCCTTCCTCATTGGTCGTACTACCTTGTTCAGCGTTTTAACATTGGAAGGTGCAGCTGCTTGCCCTGCAGGATAATGATCAGTCAGATGAGTAGTTACATGTGGTTTTCAGGCCGAAGTCGTTCAAGAAAGCCGGGAGCGGGAGGGATACTAAATTAAAGCGGAAATTTGTTTTCCCTCAAAGTCAACATTGGATTGTAATCATACGATTTGCATAAAAATCCAACAGATTAGGTTAAACTCAGCCAATGTTCAAACCTTATTTAAAGGACTTTACGTGGCTACATGTGTAAATCGATGGTAACAATGATAAACCTAAATTATCTCATCTAACATTTATATTCGTTCGGTTTTTCAAGTCTCTGGTGATAGAAGATGGGGTGGGGGATGGTTGGGGGGTTTAGGACAGGGGCCCTGGGCAGGGGAGGGAACAGCCCTTGTTGAGGGTGGGGGAAAGAGGTTAGGGTAGGGGGCCGGTGAAAGGAAGGGAGGGTAGGGAGATCGTGGGGGGTTAGGAGGGTGGGGGCGCTGATGGAGGGGAGGAGATGGTGGAGGATTGCGTAGGAGGTTAGTAGAGGGGAGGGGATAAGGGGGCTTGTGGAGAGGGGGAGGGGAATGGTGCTAGGGGGTACATGGGACGGAAATATAACAGACCTGATGGCCAGTGATGAGGTTGTCTGTTGTCAAGGCGTATAATGGTGGTAATGACAGGATGGTCAAGCAAAAGGCTCCTCCGCACCCACCTCTCCCTCCGGCTCAACTTTTGGCGAGGAAAAAGATGAGAAAAAATATATATATATGCATATGAAGGGAACATTCTGCCGTTGAAATTTTACAGGAAAGCGTCGACTGGAAAGAGTTCCCAACTAGATGAACAACTGCTGATGTTGGGCTGGATTCCGAAAAAAGGACAGAGTTAAATGATAAATAGCCCTCATATGGAGACCATACTATCCTTTTCATTTATCATATCAAGAGGCGGTTTATTCCAGTATTCGAACACTGTGCAGGTAAAAAACAAAAAAATTCCTCGTTGCTATTACATTTTCCTTTTGTCTTCATTTAACATATCTTTTTATCAAGATTTGTTGACCAGAAGTGGATAAGATGTTTGTGCAAGGTAAAGTATTGCATCCTTAGTTTTGTAGTTTATATTTCCAGTTCTGAAACCCAGCACCAGTTGGCAGAATTCGGGATTCTGCAGGTGAGTCCTCTTTCTCTCTTCAGGTTGTTGATATTGTCCATGACAAAGAGTGTGGGTCCCAGGACTGAGTCTTGTGGAACGCCGCATGACGCTTGAGGCCAATCGGACGCTTCCCCCATTTAGTACAATCTCCTGTTGCTCTTTTTGAGATCCAGGTTACTATTCACTCTCAAATTTTATTTCCTCAACCATAAGCTTTAATCTACTCAGCATTGTAATAAATGGTTACATTATTGAAGGTTTATAAGAAGGCTCAAGTTTTAAAACATCGGAGGGGACTTTTGGAGACTTAGTTATCATATAGCCATGAAAGAATTCCGTCAGATTCGTTAAACATAATTTGTTTCGAAGATCATGTTGAGGGCTGGGTACCGTCTTGTAAGGTTGCCGTCTTGTAAGGTTGGGGGAGGGGCGGCCTGCTGAGAGTAGAGGAAGGAAGGAGGGGGTCGGGCTAGTGGAGGGTAAGGGGGCAGCTGGTGGAAGGGAGGGGAAAGGGCTGGTTGAGGAGAGGGGGGTTGTGGACAGTCACTATCAACTAACACATCTCTGGAGGGCCAACGGTCAGGGGATTTCTCAGACAGGCCTCTCTGTTGTTATTGTTGTTGTTGTTGTTGTTACAGCTGGGGAGAGGGGAGAGCCCTAAGTCTGTGGTTGCCACCTTCGAGGTCAATGCTCAAAGTTGCCAAGAACGTATCTTAGAAGAAAGATATATTTTGATATATATTTCGATTTATATTTATGTGCGTCAGACGTCGCTCTTATGTACGTCACAGGTCGCTCTTCTGTACGTCACAGGTCGCTCTTCTGTACGACAGACGTCGCTCTACTGTACGACAGACGTCGCTCTACTGTACGTCAGAGGTCGCTCTTCTGTACGTCAGAGGTCGCTCTTCTGTACGTCAGAGGTCGCTCTACTGTACGTCAGAGGTCGCTCTTCTGTACGACAGACGTCGCTTTACTTATACTCGCATGTCAGTAGACGCCTTACTTACACCTACGCACGTCAAGGGCCGCAATACTTACACTCACACCTCAGGGCCGCAATACTTATACCTATACGTCAAGGGCCATGATACACCTATACATCAAGGGCCATGATGCACCTGCATGTCAAGGGCCGCTCTGCTTTCCTTAACCCTGAGGGACGCGCTGCTTTCCTCAACACGTCATGGGATGCGCTACATAACCCTGTACGTCAGGGATGGATGTGTATACATCTACAGATCCGTACAACACAGCTGTCATGCCCTCAGGGCTTCACTCGCCTCGTTAGGGCCTGGTCTGCTCTCGTATGCAGACAAGAGCCACGCTGGCTCCTTCTGCGGGTTGAGGGCCGCGCGCCATTTACACCTGCGGGCGAAGCGTCGTGGCACGTCAAGGGCCGCAGCGCTCACAAGGGCAGCGTTCTATATATTAGCGCCTGAAGGGCACTGCTTTTGGTAATGATGAGAGAGGACAATGCCCATTTAGAAATAAGAGCCTTGCAGGTGGCACCCAGCATTCCCAGTTTCGTTAGCTTTGCCGTTTTCTATGTAGCGAGAGAGAGAGACTTCATTATCTTCTTTCAATATTCAATTTTTTTCGTAGTATTTACTGGAGCGAGTGGATCACTCACTTATAACCCGATGGAAATTGAAAATTGGTGATGATGCAGACGTCAGCCAGTTCACTTATAATGAATGTAGTTCTGAAAGTTCGAGAACTTGAATGTAGTTCTGAAAGTTCGAGAACTTATTGGTAGACTACATATATAACAACGTCAAAAATCTATGGAGAGTAACATTATCGCTTCACTACAGTAGAAATGGTGGAGATTTGTTCTCCCTATTGTCACAACAGCGTAGGCCTACTGTATGCTTGCTTCGTCTGTAATCTTTGCTCTGTTGATAATTTTCCTATATATATATATATATATATATATATATATATATATATATATATATATGGACGTATGTATATACATGTGTATGGGGGTGGGTTGGGCCATTTCTTATATATATATATATATATATATATATATATATATATTCAAGTGTTACTGGGTTCTGCCCTTAAGGGGTTACATGACCCGTGAAAAGTTACCTATGGCGAGGCTGTTACCAACGGGTGTAGTGTTGTTAAAAACATCTCCCTGCTGCTGAAAGTAGCGCAGCTTTTATAAAGTGGTCCTGGGTGACGCCAAGAATCTCTTTACATTATGTGTACGAAGTATAATGTCTAGTGAAGCTTTAATAATGTCATTTGAATATGACGTATAAAAGTCCCTACGTGAGGCGAATAAAAGAATCATGAAAAGCAATATTTATGACGAAGTGACATGTTAGGACGCGCATCCACGAGCACCAAGGGCGTCGGTCCGAATTAACTGTCTAATTGTCAATCGGCCCTTAGTAGCATTACGGAATGACGCTAACGACCATTCAGCGCCGACAGCCGGCTTCTCTGTGTTGGCCAGTGGATCATATACCACAGCATCTGTTGATCATGAGTCACTCCTGTATCCTTTCTTTATAACGCGAGAGACAGCGGTTAATAATAATAATAATAATAATAATAAAAATGATAATAATAATAATGATAACAATAATTTATTGTATTTTTTATTATACTTTGTCGCTGTCTCCCGCGTTTGCGAGGTAGCGTAAGGAAACAGACGAAAGAAATGGCCCAAACCCCCCCCCCCCCATACACATGTATATACACAAGTCCACACACGCAAATATACATACCTACACAGCTTTCCATGGTAACAATAATAATAATAATTAGAACTCCTTTCCCTATCGTCAGAATCGAATTGTTTACATTTGCCTTTTCAGATGAATCATTTAAAAGTTTCAACTGTTCTTATCAGCGAATTATTCCCTCATAAGACGTTCTTGTGCATGTTTCTCCATGGTAATTTACTGTGACAGAGCTGTTTGACGAGCAATCACATCAAATGCTCGTAATGATCCCGACAGTCGTTTCCCTAAGTCGTAGAAGCATATATATTCACCCTCCCCAACCCCACCCCACCTTCCCTCCCTCACCCGTCATGTTTAACGAGTGAACGAGCGTCATGCGCGTTTAGGATGGTACCGCCCGTGGCTCCGGTCACTCTAGCTTGGCACTGCGACTGCCATCATTAATGAGGAGAGTACAAGATGGCCGCGGTGGGTGCCGTGAGGCGAGCCCTGCCGTGTGTGAGCGACCGGGTAGACAGACAATGCCATGCACCACCTCAACACGACTGTACTTCGAACCGCATTAAGTACCCTTAAGTAGTTGAGGATCGCATCTCGATTTTTTTCCCATGAGCCTAACACTTCTTTCGGTATATTTGGGTTTTATTTAAGTGTATATTACCCTTAATGTGCACTCTCTATGCGTGGGGAATGATTTATCCCTGTCTAATGATCATTTGGTAGGATCGGTGTGAGAGAAATTGTCGAATTGTCTGTTGGCGACTTCGAGAGAGGGGCAAATCCCTCTACCACTCAGCGCAGTCTCCCGTCCACCATGTTGCTCGTGCAACCAAAATGTTTTTTCCCTGTACGCTTATAAATTGGCCCCTCCCGCATCTCATCCTCATTGCAATAAGCTCCTCCCCATTGCACCCTCAACAAAGACCAATCATTTGATATCTGTCATGAAAGAAACCTTCCCCCAGCCTGTTCTGCGCCCCGTGTGGGTACTTTGGGGTAATCCTGGGGACGTCGAGAGAGTTGCTCGTGGGGTTACACAACAGTGAAGGTTGCTGTGCCAAAGGGGGCACCTGTACCCCACCATTTTGATAAGTGTTAACATAACTGGGGCCCCGCGAATCCCTTAACCCTTTCCAATGACGTAATATTCTAAGGACCAATCAGAGATGTTCAACGCCCATATCGCCGGCTCGAGTCACACCCTCTCATTCACTAACTTTGCAATTTGCCATTGATGTTGGATATTATTTCCACTAGATTTTCACCGTTTCGTCGTGGTCGAATGTCACTGTCATCTACTGACATCCTGGTGTATTATAAGTTAGTGTTTGAGGGGTTACTTATGCCCTGATGGCTGTGAGATATTTAGAAATATGATTAAGGTCGTGTATTCATTGGCTACTGGTGAGCACGTGACTTCTTGAAGCCCCGCCTCCCACCATGCTAGTGGCTAGAGGACTGATCTATACTTTAATTAATTAATGCATAAAACTAGATTAATGTACTTATTTGAACTGTTCATTGATATACCTGTAATTGGACATCTTAGAGTGTAGCTATCATGCCCAAATAAAGTGCCATTGTGTGACACCAATAAACACTTAATGATAAGAAAACATTTCCATCATATCCGTTTTCTATGTCGAATGTTAAAGAAAAATAACGAAATCTAGTGAAAACCATTTTGAGACGTGGCTGCAGGAACCGGGAGTCCCAGTTATGGCGCTGACGGTGTTATGGTGACATGTCATCATGGCCTCTCCGGAAATTTTGTGATTTTTGGCTGCTGCAGGCCCCGAAAATTATATACAGAAGGTTTTGCGATTGGAGAATGATCCGAGAGGCCCCATGGTCCTAAAATATTCATGTAGAGGTGAGTAGCATTATCATATTTTTGGTAAAATTCGTTAGATCGTAGTACCAGTTCTTTCGTGGTAACTAGGCCTCCTGTTTATTTGCCATTTTCCATCTCGTACGGATAATGATACCTCACTTTAAACTCTGTGCAACCTGAAGGTTACTTTGTGGCAAAGGTTAGTTGGAAATCGGGATAGAAGGCTGTCGTTTGGTGGAGCATACCTAGCCGACTCGCCAGGATCGTGAGAGTCAGTGAGACCCAGACTTTTCTCGGACCTCCTCGTACACCCACGTGTTGCCTGAACTCTCACGCTCTCGGGTAATGGGTAATACTGAAATCCATTTGACTTTTGAAATGTTGGCGTGCAGGTTTATCCACGCTGTTTATGAAGATGAGTCTTGATAGGGAGATGTGGAAGGACGGTCGCGAACTGTACGAAATTCGGCGGTAAATGGGTGGAAGTGGGAGGTGTGCATATCCCTCGGGCGTAGGCCTATGCAGCGGTCGGGGCTGGGCAGGTCGGCTATGCACTAAGTCCCATGGGCCTAGGCCCAGACCTGCACTCGGCCGCAGGACTCTAGAAGTCTCCGGTTCCACCACATTATTTTAATTTTTCATCGACAATTTAACAAATGTGAGATTTTTAAAAACTCTTTAAGTTCGATTTTTTTTCCAAATTTCTAAGGCTTGACATGTACAGTTAGGTTTTTGAGTGAATGAAAAACTTTTTTGTATTTTTTGTCATTTTCGTTACTATGCCAGCGAGCGTATTATTACCCCATTTACGGTAAGAACTTATAACTGTTAGTATTTTTGTATTTTTTAGAACAATTGATATTTTTATGGTCAGTTTTTAAGCACTGCAAATTACCACAGATTTAGAGCAGGTTTACAGATTTTGATTTTTTCATACTGTTTTTATGCCAAAAAAAAATTTTTAATAGTGTAAAGTGATTAACCCACCAATAGAACAATTTTTTTTTGACATTGATTTTGTAAGTTAGTCTAATGAATTGTGAAAGCTTTTAATTACCTTTTTTTTTATATTCATTTTTTGTAGGAAGAGCTTTTTGCTAGTGATATAATGGCAAAGTACACTATTAGGCACATAATTAACACAGAAATTAGTAATTTGCAGGCTTTTTACAGGTAAGTTATGTAAAATAAGTAGCATATTGAAAAAGTAGTATGTATGATGGTTTTTGTATATACAGTTTCTGAATATGATGTGATCAGACAAATTGCAAAAACTAATGGATATTTATATATATAATGTTTTATTGCATTGGAAATTAGATTTTTTAAGAGAAATGGTTTATTTTAAGATATACTTGTTTAAGAGTCATGTATACTTAAATAGTATTTATCTATTTTTAGATGCTGTTAAACTAGAATGATGTATAAAGATTTGTTACTCATATAAACTTGCATTTCTAGTAGCTAACTTTTTTGTAAAGCCAAGGTAATTCTCTGATATGAAGCTTGGGTTCATAAAAGATGTTTTAAAATGTATGATGAAAGTTTCATGTAACCTGAACAAATAATCTGTGACTGTTAGGTTTAGATTATGATTAATTGATGATTGAGCATATATGAATAAATTTTATGCACAAAATGGTAAGAGAAATTTCTTATCAGCAGATAATTAATGAAGAGAATGGGAAATTGGGTAACTATGTACCTTTACCTATTAGTCTATGTAATCTAGGGAGGTCTAATTAATAGTTACTGATATTTATGAATACACATTGATGCACATTGTGTAATGTTTGGAGAATTAATTTCCTTATCAGGAAACTGTAAATTTAGGTAATGGGAAATTGTATATAAACTGACAGCCATAAAATAGCATGTGCTTAGGAAACTATAATCACTAGTGTATTTATTATGTAAATATAGGTTTTGATACAGCAGTTTTTAGTTCCATCTGTGAAAAGATGTAACTTGGTGAAAAGATGTAACTTTAAGACAATAATGGAGATATGGGGGTGCATCAGAAAAGTCAGAAATTAGGAATAATGAGCAGTCTTAATCAGCATTATAAATTGTAGTACTATTTTCTAAACCTATCTGTACTGTATCTCTGACCAACATGAATCTGATGACAACAAGTAAGATAAATACAAGTAATTTTATTTTCATATACTTGTTTGAGAATCAGAAATGATACATGAGGCTATATCATCAATATTTAGTCATTATGAAATGATGATAAAGGCTGATAAGTTTTTGGATGTGATATGGAGGTTGAGGAAAATTTACATACATTGCTATGGAAGCTACAGGTATTAGGGTCTGTTACTTTTCAGTGAAAATGGAGGGTAATGAAGCTTGTCAAGAGACTCAGTATTTACAAATAAAGTCAAATTTCTTGAAAATACATTGCAAACTGACTGACTCATGAAAATTGATTTTGATAATACAGGGTTTTAAATTTTGAAGTATACAACTTAAGATATGTAGGTGTATATTAAATCATAAGTATGAAGGATTCAGTACCTGCAAGAGTAGCAATGAAACTTGTGTTAGGGTGATATTTAGCATGTTGGCCTAAGACATCATGGGTCAAATGGTTGTAATATCATGAAAGTAGAGAGGTGTATAGGTGAATATTGAGCACAAAAATCCAGTAAGGAAATTGGAATTTAGATTATCAGTTCATGAAAACAGGTGAATGTGGGGCTATAGTCTTGAATGATTCTTTCCTTTCATGAAAATGTTGTTGAATAGTATAATGGCTAGTCAAGAACGTGAAGGTTGAATAGTTTCATGAAAATGGGTTAGATAGTGTTATGGTTAGTCAAGAAAATGAAGGTTGAATAGTTGAAGCATGTGATTAATCATGAAATTGGTGGTTATATTGCAGTGTTCAGTTATGGAAGTGTTAGATGGTTGTGTTCATTTGTGTTGATAGTTTAATTGTTCATACTTAAAAGAAGAGGTAGTGTAGTATGCATTCATGAAATTAGAAAATTTAGTGGTCAGTCATGAAATGGGGATATATGTCCAGGCATGATAGTGAAATTGTGTTATCAGGAGAATGGAGGGTAAGCTGAATTTCTTGTTAAATGGAGGGTTAGTGAATTGGCAATTCATGAACATCAGTTGAATTGTTTTCATCCAAGGAGAAATGGTGATTGAGAAAGTTGGATATATTAAGAAAATATGTTTGTTTAACCATGGAAGTGGAAGTTTAAAAGAGAGGGCTATATTATCATGTCAAGAGGGATGGTTAGGTAGTTTAAAGTCTGTTGATGGAGTTTGAAGTTCAAATATGTAAGTTGAATTTTCCTGACAAGATCAAGTATTTTTGAATATGGAAGCTTGATTAATCAAGAAGTATCATGATGTAAATTTTCCAGTCATGAAATTAAAAGATGGCATAGATGTTTGGTCATGTAATTAAGAGGGTTTACTAGTACCTTGGTTATCCTAGTTATGAAAAAGAGCTGATCAGCTGAACTGGCAGGCTAATTAGTTGGATGGCTGTTTGGAATAATGAGGTTAAATACAGTACAGTAATTGAGTGCCCATGAAAAATAGTAATTCTGGTATGTGGCTGGTGTCAGGTGTAATGAGTTCCAGGGTGAATGATGGGACATAAGTAGGAGAAGGGAAATATCTTTATGCAGTAATGCAGCAGAGAATTCAAACAATTTTTCTCAGTCAATTGGCATTTTTAGCTGAATTGCCAGTAAATGAAAGTGTGCCATTGATGTCAATCTACACAGAGAATTTTCTTGTCAAGAGTTGAATTTTGCACCTATTGTAGGCTTTGTTGATAGGCCTTGGATGGTAACCCAAAACAAAGGACAAGTCATTGGAGCTGCCTGGTTGCTTCAGTAACTGCTAATGGTCACAGTGGGTGGTTGCATGCCTTCTTTTGGGACAAACCATGTCTGTTAGGGTCCACTGCTGTGACCCTGTCCTTGTGATGGATAATCTGGTAAATATTGTCTTCTACACTAGGAATTTCAAACTCTATTTATGAGAATAAGAGAAGTTTTAATTCATGAGAATAAGAGAAGTTTTAATTCATTCTGCACATATGATTACCTCAGAACCAGTTCCTATGAAAGAGTCCTGGTGTTACCCAGGCCTTTTTAAGGTTCCTGCAGCCCAAGGCTGTAGCAGGGAAATGTGAACTCGTTTGCAGTGATATTCATTAAGACTGTAATCCCATTGATGCAGCTATACTAAAAGTGACTCTTCACTCGCAGTGTGACCTCTTTCAAGGGGAGCCATGCATCACAAAAAGACAGAAAAATTATAGTTGGGAAAATACTGTAAATTTCATTATTTTTCATTTTGTTAATTAGATTACTGAAATAGAATGGTATGATGTGTTTGGGATTCATTTACTTACCCTGTAGCTAGACAAAAAGTTGTAGGGAATTTATGAAAGTAGGACAGTAAAGTTAGGGAACAAGTAAAGATTTATTTTCCCTGAAATTTTAGATGAAGTTTAGTGTTAGAGAGCATCGATATTGGAAGATGGCAGCTAGGTTTTATGGACCATTTTCAGTTGTTTTAAATTATTGTCCATATCAGTGTTGTGTTGAGCAATGCTAGGGTTCAGGAAACTAGAAATCAGAGCTTCTCTTGTTGGAGGGCTAGGTAAGGTTGATTGGTTTAAGTTTGTCAGCCTGTTACTTTCCCTACAGCATTCTTGGGATAGGGAAGAAAGAATCATTTCCTCATTTCTCTTGCCTGGCGTTGAGGGATTGACCAAAAAGGTCTGGAGTTAAGAGGCTGGAAATGCTTCCCATTTGTATTGACTTTCCAAATTTGGGAACAGATGGTGAAGCCAGACAAGGATTTCTGTCAAAGCTTGGGCATCTTTTCCTGTTGTTACCTTGCTGAAGAAGGGAGAGGGTAACAAAAAATCCAAGCGGTTCAACAAACCCCTTCTTTTCGAACATTGTTTGCTGGACTTTATCTCATTTTCCATTGACAACTCCATCAGTATATCCATTCTCCACCTAACTTGTTGGTAATCATATTTCAGTATGCAAGGTAACATGAGTGTTTTTCTTATAAGGTGCCTTAACTGAAGTAATTATTGTATTAGTGTAGTGAGCAAAAAAGGCTCCGCAAAGCTTAGAAAATAAGGGAGTGTCAGTGGTGCATGAATTTTAAACATAGGTGTTCTGATTACATGGTGTAACTCGAGAAATGGATATTATATAAATGCAGAAGGGATTGAAGTGTGAATACTGTGTAGATTTATGTATCATTAACTATTTCTATTATAAAGGGTTGGAAATAATGAGTTCAGTCTTGTTTGGCTACATGAAACGAGTACATTGTTATTACTATATTTTGTTAGAATTGCTCACTTGCCATACGATATGTGATAGTGAACAAAAATCGTTATGATAAGCTATCATGCTTAGATTGTTGAAGTCAAGAAAATTTGTCTATCTTGGCGATCTACTATAAAAGTCATTGCAAAAATGAAAATAATCTACCTCTTGCTGTGGGTTATATGGAAATGCATGATGGAACTAAAAATTTGAGTATTGACAATGAAAGTGGAGAAATTAGATGCACTAACTGCAATCATTTGTTTGTTAAATGGGTATGTTGCTGGAAATGCGATAAAATTTTGCTTACTGTGTGAGAAAACTGTTTGGCCTTGAGCAAGTTGCTACTTTATTAACCAGCTCTTTGATTTTATAGATTTAGGATAGAGCCACAGTGAACCATCTTGATGATGCATGCTTCTTAGTTTACCACTAAATATACTCTCAGAAGCTTATGATTTGAAAATTGTATGCTTCAGATGTCCTTCTAGGAAACCATGTTCAGAAATATATTTTGCATACCTCGTGCATTTCATTTTGCACCTGTGAAGGATTTTTGTTTTCTGCATTAGCCAATTTGGCTTGGCCAGAATTATGCTCAAACCAAAGCATTACCATGTATGTACATGTGTGTGAACTAACACTGGAACCGTTTCAAAAAAACTTACAACCATTGCTGCAAGAATTAACCAAACTAATGTAGTATAACCAGTTTTTCCTCCTGAGGGATGAAGATCTCATGGTTTTCAAGATACAGTACAGTATATCCCATTGCATTGGGATAGCACTAGTTCATTTATAATCTCCACGCAAACTTGACAGGTATAACTAAAATTGTGTGGGATGTGTGAAATCAAGCTTGAAAAGAAAAAGAAAAGGCTTGATTCACTGAAGTGTTCGTACAAGGAAATGACATGGAAAAAAGAATCGTGCGTTTAAACAGTAATCATCTATACCTCCAGAAAGGACCTTCCTCCATGCTTAGTACTCGGCACACTACCATGCCAATGTAGAGGAAAGTAGACTAGTTTTCTGGACATTGAATAACACATGGTGTACAGGTGATTCGTAATTCAAAATAATTCTTGTGGTTTTGTTTGCATGGAGGGAGCATCACTGCAGATGAATTGTGTAATATAAGGTTCAATATTTTATCAAGATAATTAGTGAAATATGTTGAAAACTGTATGATCCTCATGCCTTAAAACTTATAGTTTCTCGTCAAAAGTGATGGCTTGACGTGATTTTTTTTGGCAGGAGTATTTGCAGTGTGTTTTCCACTCATGGGTAAAGCTGTCTTAAAATTTAGGCACAAAAATGCTGTACAGTAAGTACTGAGACAGCCTAATCGAAACCGTCCATGATGTCCAAGGAATGCAGGCAGTGTTATTTCTAAAGTTGTAAACAGGTGGATGAAGTTAGTGTTTCATTGCTGGACATGATGCACAGCTCAGAAGATTATATTGGTAGCTTGGCTTGTGTAGAATATTGTTCCCTATTTTATCAAAGACGTTTTTTTGAAATGTCGCCGGGAAATTTGTAATGATACCCTCACTTCCTACAGAGCCTCCTCCAAGGAAAAGAATAAAGGAAAATGTAAAAGCAAAGTTTCTTGTTGTAGTTCGTAACATTACACAGAGTAATATGATACATTATGTACACTAGACACAAGTGTTATGGATATAGTTTGCTATTTCATATACTGTTTAGATATATAAAGTATATGAAATTTTTGTGGAAGCATGTACTAGCTGATGGGGCACTTTGAAAGTGATGAAAATCACATCTCATTTTTTGCTATTACCTGATGTGGTTTTAAAGTTCGTTTTATTTTCAGTTACTGAATGACAATTTTTCATGGCCAGGCATTGTATAAAATTGCCAGATTGGCAATATATCACTCTGTATGATAGCCTTAGCACTTATAAGCAAAGTTTTAAGGTAGGAACTGAAATGCTGTCTTTTTACTTAGCCTACTTGCCAGTGCCAGATCACAGTAAAACAAACTCTTGCAGATTAATGTAATCATCTGTGTAGGCTATGATGCCTAGTGTTTGCGTTCGACTTCCAAAGAGTGTTCGCCATGAAATAATGCACTTAACTAAATTCAATTCATGATCCGCACTAGGAAAGACAGCAAGCACTAAACTGTAAATTTTTTATCTTGCAGTAGTTTAACTATGGCTGTGGGTTGTTCTTTGGAAGAGAAGCCAGTCTGTGATACCATGTGAATTTTCAGAATGGCTAGTGTCATTGTCTTTAATTGTATTTAACCCTAAAGCATTGGTACTGCTTCCATGGTAGAACAATATTTGGAATGGTGTATGCGATAGAGACATGGAAGGATAGGAATAAGTGGAGACTCTAGCTGTGGCTACCCTTTGATGGGAGTTCCCAGAGAAAATGGTCAAAAAAAATAATAGTTGTTTCTTACAGATTATGTCTGCGTCATACTGTACTTTATCAAATCGTATATTTTAGACAGTTGTAGATTTTCCTCTGTTGGTGTGGGGTGTTGAGTGGAGAGATGAGGGACTCTGTTGTTGGCTATGTTCTAATCTCATATGTATGACTTGTGAGACCACATTCTAAATACATCTAATCACGTCACAATTTACATTTTCTTTTCTAGTAGTTTTTTCCCACTTTACATATGCATCTTACATATTTCACATATTTATAAAAGTTTATTTGTTCTACTCTAGCAGAACCTTATTTATGTAAGTAAATGAAAAAATAACTTTACACCAAAAAAAATGTACTCAACCCAAAAGTTTCTTGCACGTACAATAATTTCTACCAAAATCTGGCATCCCATCTGGGTTGACACACAGATTCCTTGATGACCTGTGGGTAACAGATATACTAATTTTTCAGCTGTCGTGATATCTATGGATAATTATTGGAAACAAACATCAGCAGAGATTTTAGATATGTGGGAAGCTTTAATTTGTTTTGTGATGTCTGGAGGAAGACTAAGATTCATCACAAGATGAAAGGATAGTAAGGGTTAGGTAAAAAATAAAAGCCATCCAGAATGGATCAGTATTATATATGTTGGGACTGTCGGGTTGGGTTGAGCACAGTGTAGGTATGATTGCCTGGCTCTTCATCTCAGGGTGGACATTTGAAGAATTTATCAAAGAGTAGCTGAGAAGTTTTCTTGTTTTTGGTGGTACAACTACCCATAACAGACTGAATCATTGATTTTTAATGTTCTGAACATGAAAACTTCTTTCGTCTCATGGATCATTTTAATTTGAAAAATTCTGATTGTCCAGATGTTTGAAATTGTCTGACATTTCTTGAGTAAGTGCTTTTAGACGTGTGTTTCTACGGTTGCATCCTCCTCCTCTACTAGTTGTTGTTCAAGCTGTATCAGACCCGTATTTGATAGGCTTTCTCCATGGGACTTAGGAAATCCCACATCCTCCTTTTCTACATTGTATAGTTCCACTCCTCTTGCAGATCTGATTGTGGCAAATTTTTCACTGCATGCCATTTATTGTCATTGATACAATTTCTTTCTATGATTCCCGTATTTGTCCATGGCATCGGTGATGTTACAGGCCTGCCAAAAGTTAATTATTGTAGGCTTTGTAGAGTCGCCTAGTCCCTAGAAATGATTGTTCTACCTCGCATGCATTTCCAGTAAAGGTGTCTTTTTTCACGTTAAATGCCAGCCGAGGTGTGTAGCCATCTTGCTGGACAACATACTTTAATAAGGCTGATAGCTCACCTGCAGCTTCACCAGCCACCTTGTCATTATGGAAGCCACTGTGCTTCTTTAGAGCCAAAAGTCTCCTGATAGGAATTTACTCCTTTTCATCCATTGAGTGATTCTGCCTCACTGAAGGGGGCTTTTCACTTGTGGTGTAACCACATGTAGGCAGTCTGGTAATAACCACGACACTACATACTGGTACGTACTGTAGTGTACAGTATTGCATCTAAGAGAAAACAATCTATTGCTTTCACTGTTGGTGAAAATAACAATGACTAAGATTTGATTTGATGGTGAAGGTGGTGAAAGTGACTGACATTGCTAGCTGAAAACCCAGACATCATGCTATCTCAAAACACAACTCATCCCACACATATCATCCATCTTGTGCTCAGGAAAATCAATATGTTTGATGAGTATGTATTATGGCTGTAGTACCTAAATTGATACTCATATATTATTTGTTTGTTGTGTTAGGGTTGTGTACATGATCTGGGACATTATATCCCTTTAGAAAAATGAGCTAAGAGCACCATTATTTCAGGAATGCATTTTCTGCTCAGAGCTGGGCAGGCTTGTCATTACTTATTGTAATGTAAATTTATGTATGCTGTCTATATTAGCCAAGTGTGTGTTCCCTAGGAACCCCTTCTCTGGGGCTTCCACAGCACTTGGAAAGCCAGCCACATCCATTAAGTAGAACCTTCTGTATTTGTAATCATCCTTGTACTCTTCTTTGTTTGCATAATCATTATGTGCAATACTATGCTATATTTTTTGTTTAGGTACTTGGAATGATGTATCCATGCTTAGCTTCATGTTCCTTGATATTTTTTATATTTTTGAAAATTAGTTTAGAAATCTTCCCCAGGACCCCTATAAGGGGTTTTGGTGTTTGTGGTGTCCAGAATGCAGATGAGAATGTGTAACATGTATGCATGGGAATTGTGGCTGTGTATATGTTGTGTGTGTTGTATGTCTGATGAATCGGCATTAAAGACTGGGTTTGGAGGGCATTTCTGTAGAGCTTGTTGAGGTATTATGGTGTCATTTGTTTTTTCCGTGTCATGTTTGTTAGGAGATGCCAGTTTGTAAGTATAGATTGAAATGCAAAATGTGGTAAGCTTTTTATTTTACAGTTTGTGGTTGCTTTTGGAGTGGTTTAGGAAGGAAGGGTTTATCACTGCAGCAAGAAGTATATTATCATACAACCCTAAGCCTCCTTTATGGGGCACCCACAGCTTCAAAGCTGCACTTAGAGTAAGAGCAGGAAGTGCTCCTTTGGAATGGGCCATCCCCACAAAACTGTAGTTTTAATCCATTGATGATGCTTATAGCATAATTATTAGCAGGCAGAGTCCTCTAATATTCATATATCAATGATATGTATATTAAATAATAACAATCCATTGCATATTTTTTCCTTGCTTGTTTGACATTTCCTGTGTTGTTGAGAAAGCATTTGGAACAGACTAATAGCCGTGTCTTTTTGCATCCATATTCTAGCTATGTGTAATGCATGAAAACCAGAGCTTTATATCCCCTGATTCAGCCCTTTGGTAGCACATCATCCCTATATTCCATATTCCCCCATTTTTATTGCATGAATTCCTATCACCCTTCAGAATATTAAGGCCTTGATGTCTCAGAGCCTCTTCATCATTCCATGTACATGGATTCCATTTCTCCTTGCTAATTCCAATTATGACTTTATATCTTCTTGGCCAGTCTCTTTGCTCATCCTCTGTATGGTCAAACAATTTCAGCACACCCAGTTCGCCTCTCTGAATCATATTATGCTTACCAGTACACTTTTACATTGTCAGTCCATACAAGACCAAACCTCTTTATTCCACATATTGCCCCAGGCATTTAATTTCTAGCATCCACCATTTTTCATTTTGTACATTGGTCCCAAGATTTGCACCTGTACAGTGCTGTGAAGATGATTATACCATTAAACATTATAATTCCCCTCAGTTAAGTGACCTTTCTTTCCTCATATTCTTAAGACGTCAGTACCTTTGTGCCCCTCTATTCTCCCTATGGTTCACTTCAGATCCCTTACTTCCATGTTGGTGCAATAACTTGAAATAAAAGCATAAGATACTAAAGGGTATTTTGTTAATATACCGTTCTCCCGTATCCCCCCTTCAAAAGAAATAAAAGGGTAGATTCTGTAAATTTTCACAATTAGGAAGGGAAAACCTTTCATGCTAGACCAGCAATTTGCCTTCCAAATAATATCCTTTTAGGGCGGGGAAAATTGTAGGTAGATAGTATTGGAGAACCTCTTTGGCCTCTGATTTTATCATTACAGGAAATCACATGCCACTTGCATTTTAGGCTAAGGATCACAAACTACGAGAAATATCGTTTTGTCATATACATGAAAACTACTGAAAGATTTTTTAAATTTTCAACTGGTATTTAATTAACTATGGTGTAATGTACATGGAAGACAGCAACATCACATTTAAAACAATTCTGAAGAGTAGAAACTGGACCACTTGTTGGAAAAGTTCAGAAAACACTGGATGAAAATATGTCCAGTGTAGTGATCAGTGGTTATGTAAACCCCTGGCGACAAGTAGCTTGAATGATTAGGTGGAACAGTGTTACCGGCATACGAAGAAGATATATAGTACAGTACCGCATGCAAGAGAACAAAATCTGAGTGGTGGTTGTCCCCGGGACTACCTGGTTTTAAAGTGCTTTTATTTTAGTGGCTCCATATTTGATTTATATTTGCTTTTTGTGTTAATTTTGTACACGCACTTGTCTCTTGGGGAACTTCATTTCGTGAGTAGATTTAATAGTCCTTCCGGTTAGTTTTGTTCCAATGAATCATGTTTATAGATAGAACGTATCTAAGGCTATTTATAGATATAAGGTATTTAACACTATTCCAGTAGATGAGGTTTCGCTGGAATTATGCAAACAGTAAATGAATCGTACATGATCAGAATAGGCAAAATCTGATAATGTTCAAGGGTTATGTTAACGCTGGGCATTAATCAAGGCAAGAGAATTAAGAATGCTTTAAACTATATCATCTCTGTATCCAGATTATTGCAGTAGCGATTACCTTGATCGTCAGGAGGATGGTCTCAAGTTTGTTGCAAATGTTTTTGAAAAGGTACTTATTCTGCGCAGAAATCTGCCATTCGGGAAGAATATCATGTTTTGAAAGGGGAATACATTTGATTAAAGTGGTGGGACGGACTCGTGTTTATCATGGATAAGATCATGGGGTTTAAGTACTCGTGTAACTGAATTCTTTCATCACTGGAGGCCCAGTTATTGGGCGTATGGCAGTGAAGATGAACGTAAGGAGTATTTTAATGTCAGAATATTATAAATCTCAGAGTATATGACCGTTAGCACAGTGTAGTTGGTATAGAAAACTTGGATAACCAAGATTTGTTGGTTTATTTAGATAGGTAATCTTGTATGGATGTGAAGACTAGATTGGCCAACAACGTGATAATTTATTTGTAATACTGGGTATATGAAAGCTTGGGGAAGTTAAGGAGTTTGAAAACTATGTAAACATAAGAAGGTATGTGTGAAGTATTGCTAATACTGTACTTTTATAATGAAGTTATAGTGAGGGAGTAACGATGGAAGGGATTGTAAAGAAAATAATGCCAGCCAGGTAATGCATACAAGTAAATGTCTTGACAAGGATGGAGAAAGATAGTAAAATGACATAGTTCAAATACTTTTTATTGGTCTTTATACCGTCGTTTCTGGGTTACAAGAAAGAAACCGATTCCACGAATCTGTTGATTATACAGGAATCTTTTGAGCCATGATAACTTTAATTACATAAAGAATCTGTTAATCTTTAGTTATGTAAGAATTGTTTTACAGTTCGAGTCCGTTGATCCGTAGCGATAATGTAAAGTCCATTGTACCGTGATTAATGTAAAAGTCCATTGTACCGTGATTCGGTTAGCAAACAGTTTTCCTTGATTTTGAAAGATTCTTATGAATTGCTGAGGTTATCTGAATGTTGCAAACATGTTTAGTACTGTATACATCTCGCATAGTCAAATTGCAGTGCTGATGTACAGCTAATGGAGGAATAATTGATATTTTAGTGAGGTTATCGGCGGGTAGCGACCGAATGGAGAGAGCGGTAGGTTGGGGTGTAGTGTAGTCGAGCGAACTGACCCACACCAGGCGGCAGCCAGCCTAGCGCACCATGTGGGACTTGGGCTGTGTGTGTGTGACCCTCCCTGACCCGGCGTCAGTGAGGTCAAATCAAACCTGTGTACTGGAACTGTGAAGTATTTAAGGTTAGGGCTACAGGCTGCCTTGTGGTGGCGGGCGAGGCTTGCTGTAAGTTGATGCTACGATATGACCGAGATCTGGGCCACGAGTCCACCCCACCACCGGTTCCACCCTCATGCCACAGTAATTGTCCTCATTTTTCATCCTGACCCGGACGCCGACTTTTCTGTACACGCTGGCGTGCATATTTTCACCGGGAAGGAAATGGAGTTGTATTTGTTGATTTTGTGGATGTGGGATTCGTGGGCAAATCTTGTGCGTTAGTACAGGTATTATAGACATCTGCTGTCACTCTCTCCGTGGTTTAGCGGGAGTGTGCGATGGTTGTATGCTACATTTTCAAGGTGTAAATGGCGGGATGAGAGGTATGATGAGGTTATTATAGCCTAGTGAAGTATGGTGAAGGTGCGCGTGGAACGCGGGTTGTATAGTGTCGGCTGGGAAGGTCAGAGCACACGTACGCTGAGGTATGCAGATGATTTAGCATATATTGGACGGTAACAGTGTGTAGGGTGGTAGGGGCGACTCATGGTACCAGGGTGGGAGTTTCCTCGGGGCCACGGGGGTTGTTGTTAGGTTGGGGGAAGTGGCTGTTGTTGGGAGATGGAAGCCGTAGGGGAGGAGGGTGGTGTTAGGGGGTGGGGGGGATGGGTACGTATTTACCCAGGGCTTGTGAGGTCATGATGGTATCGGCCTGCCTTCTTCCCTCGCTCCCCGCTGCCCTCCATGCCCTTGACAACTGGGGAGTGCATGGATTAAAGTCCGGGTATGTCGGGTGCTGAAAACTATTTATTTATATTTTTTTTTTTGAGTCCTGCGATGATGCTCCATCTAATAATCTACTCGCTTGTAAGTCTGCAACAAATGTACTCAAATTTTCTGTTTTTCCTGCGTTTTTACAGTCCAGCTTTCTGAATTATGGGTTTGCTGAAAATGTATAAAAATTCCTTTGGTTAGATGAGGTTAGTAGAAGCTTGCATTGTTAGAAATTATCGGAATATAATATTTAATGACTGAATTTAGGGATATACAACCAACTCTGGATTTTTTATTATGATTGCTTAAGGATCACGGATATTAGGAGCGTCCCCCGTTCTCGACAGCTGGTGACCTTGCCTTTGACGTTTGCACAATAGAATCATGGAAGGTATTGATCGGGAATGAATAAGTTGAGGTAATTGAAGGTAGGCCAGTCTTGGTAAGGTTACGGTAGGTCAGCGGTTATTATTAATCGAGTTATGTGGATGCCGCCAATGACTTTAGTCCCCGAAACTGGTTGTTTGATTGTTATAAGCAGTAAACACAAACGGTTTGGCTAGGACTCTAGCCTAACCATCTGGTGGTCAAAGGTACTTTCACTTGGGAACTATTGTACAATGTAGTGTTTGTGAGATTTAATAGTCTAGAAGCTCTGAATTCGTGAGGATAGAAATGTTGGTCGACTTACCTGCCCCTTCTGTCGCATTTTGACTCCACTTTTAAATGGAAACTGTCGAGTATTGATAGCCCCTCGGTGTACATATATCTTCCGTTTATGTACCCGAATGAAGGAATTTTCAGAACTATTGTAGCTTTATTAAGAGGGCGAATGTCATGGCATGTCAAGCAAGAGGGGTGGTGTCATTAAGGAATCAAAAGGGAGAGAAGGTCGTCATTTGAGGCCAGGGAGGTTTCACAGTCAGACACGGGTTGGGATAAGTAAGGTGAGAGGTCACAGTTATTATCAGCAGGTAGGGTCAAGCAGGATGGAAGGGTTGGCATGGCAAGTTAGGCTTGAGATGGGTTTGTAGAAATGGAGGCATCAATAAGACTGAGTATCCTGGGTGGCCAAGAAGAGGAGGGACAATAATTTTGGCTGGGTATGTATGAGAGGGAGGAAAGGGTCGATATATTTTGACGGGGAGAGGTGGATGGTGCTCAGCAGAGGGGAGGGTCTTATAAGGCTGGGTTAGCAGAATCTTCAGAAGAGAAAGCAAAGATAGGCAGCAGATGTTGGGAGGGGGTTGGGGATTAGCATATGCAGTTAACTGGGAGAAGGTCAGGTCAGGTAGCAACAGGAGATGGGAGTAGCGTGGAAGGTCGGTTTGAAATGTCACAGAACGGAGAAAATTAAACCAAGAAAAACTCTTAAGAATTCAGTTCATGGAATTTTTTCCCCTTCTAAAGACATTGATCACACAGACGCATGTTTGCATGAGTTTAGACCTGGAGGGAAAATGAGAAAAAAGTTAGATAATAGGCCTTAAAGGAAGACCTCGTAGGACGAGGAGAGTTTCACAATCTCCCGTCTGGGAAAACAGCAGATATAGGATAGGTAAACCCCCTGATCATGAAGATATTAGGGAACACCATAGTCCTATAACTTTCCTTTGGTATTGTATCCCCAACGCCTATCGTGGCAAGGCTCTGTGTGTGTGGTGTGTGAGGTCCGTGACTTGGGTAGCCTCTGACCTGAGAGGTCAGTAGGAGCGGATGTTTGTGGAAACACGGAGGCGCTCCCAGGAATGCAGGAGAACTGTTTGGTGTGGTGGTCCTTACATCCTGTTCTGAGGATAACAGAACTTGGGATAGAGTTTACGATACATCCCATTCGTCAGGGAGACGGGAAGAAGCATGTCCATCCGTCCTTGTACAACAATGCATCCAGGCCCCATGCCTCAATCAGCGGTATGGAGGCCTTTGCTACTCGCAGCATCAGCTTCCTGGACTTAATCTACAGCGGGCGACAGAAACGCAAGGCCTCTGTAGTCCTGACCTTCGTCGACTTCACTGAACCCGTCGACCTAGTCACCCGCAACGTAATCAGCAGAGCCATCAGCCTCGGGTACCGGAGGAATCTCATTCCATAGCTTGCGGACTTCCTGAAGGAGCCTCGCTATCCGGGCTTTACGCTTTAACTGAGGGGGGGTCCGGTTCTACCTGTGACGCCCAAGAGGATTGTTGGAACCCTGGTATGTCCTGACCTCAGCAGGTGATATCCTAATGGTTGTATCTGCTGGAAGGAGGAATGTCGGCGATTCTACCATCGTTATTAAGGTCGACAACAGCACACCAGGATATGTCTCACTCTAGAACGACCTTTCGCAGTAGAACACCGCCACCAACAGTACCGTCAAACCAAATCTGGCATATCAGCCACACCTCCAGCTGTGTCATAGTCGTTACCATCTGGCTGGTTGGGGGGTTTCTCTCCAGATGGTTCATTCTACCTGGATTCTCTCTCTTGGTCGATAACGTAACATAGAAGGAAATCTTCGGCATCCATATCAAAACCCCTCCAGGTTTCCTCCATACATTCCTCGTAGGTTCAAGACCATACACACACACACACACACACACACACACACACACACACACACACACACACACACACACACCACAGCCATTCTTCCCAGACTCTCCTTTCTCCCTCGTGTGGTCTCCCTTGTCCACAGCACGGTAGGTGATACTGGAAAGGCGTGTGCAAGAACATTGCTGGGGGTCTATCGACACACTGGTACCTACTCCCAACCAACCCTCTCCAGCCATCGTCTGCACCTCATGCTTCGGACGAAGCAACTCGCACTGAGTGTCTTCATCAACGCCGCGACCTGCCACCGAGGAGCCCTCCTCCCGGAGTTGAAGTTCGCCTCCACAGCCACGTCAGGATCCATCGGAGACCATACCGGGCGCTGCAAGATTACCTGCGCAGAATTATCAGAGACTGTATATTATTAACTTGGACACTATATGTTAATAAAGATGTGTGTGTTTGACACTCCTTGCCCCCTAGTGTTCGCGATAAACCCTACGGTAATTGTTATTATTTAATATTATTACGTACTTTGAAAAATCCTCACAGTACCGTAAATATCCGCTATTCAAAACTGTGCATCTTCTCCACAACTGTCATCTCTGCCACAACACACCCGCGCCACACAGCACAGCACGTCCCCGCCATACAACACCGTACATACCCACCACACAATACCTCCCCGTCACGCAACGCAATACAACCCTGCCGCACAACACAACACATTCCTGCTGCAGAACGCAATACATATCCGTCGCACAGCGCGATACATTCCAGCCACTCCATACAACCCCGCCTCAACACACCTCCGCACAAGACAGTACCTCCCCTCACAACACTGTATTTGACACACTACATCGCCGCAAAACATAATACATACCTGCCGCTCAACACGTTACTCCGCAACACAGCACAATTCATCTTCGCCACAGCGCAATACATCCTCCTCACTAGACAAAACAACCCGGCCACACAGCACAACACATCCACGGCGGACAATGTATCTAAGGCACACAACACAATACATTTACGGAACACAATACATACCCGCCCCGCAACACAATACATACCTGCCTCGCAACACAATACATACCCGCCACGCAACACAATACATACCCGCCACACAACACAATATATCCACTGCACACAAGACACAACACAACTCGGTGCCGCTCTGCTACAAAACACGTCCCAGCCACACAATACGTCCGTGCAACTCAAAATACAATCCCGGCAAACAGCACTTCTCCGCACAACAACCCGTCAGTACAGCACAGGGTAGGTCATCATGACAGAACAGAAACAAAATATCGAACCTGTTAAGATGTACAGTGACGTCATATGGTTATAGTGACGTCATATGGTTGTCATTACTGTTGCCAGAAGGAGCGTGATTTTTTTTCTTGCCGTTGTCAACATTAGCGTAGTGGTGTCATTGTGGCCAGCAGAAGTGTGACAGTCATCTGTGTTGCCAGGAGGAGGGTGGTGGTGATGCCATGTATCCTGCCAACATAAGCGTAGTGATGTCACCTGTGTTGGCATTGTGGAGCCTGGAGGTTACTGTTGCCAACGATGATGTCATTGGTCTTGTTTGGTGACGTCAGGCCTCACCAGCAGGAGCTTTGTGACGTCAGGTCTCGCCAACAAGGGCTTTTTGACGTCGCCTCTGGCCTCCATGTCCTATGCCCAATCTTTACTGACTTGTACCAAAGTCATCTTGTTACTTTATAACTTGTAAAGTCCCCTGGTTACTTATAAAGTCCCCTTGATACTTTATATATTGTACCGTCGTTCTCAAGCACTGTACCGTCGTGTGCTCAAGGGCCGTACCTTCGTTCTCAGGCGCTGTACCGTCGTGTGCTCAAGGGCCGTACCGTCGATGTCATGCACTGTTCCGTCGTTCTCGGGCACTGTACCGTCGTTCTCGGGCACTGTACCGTCGTTCTCGGGCACTGTACCGTCGATTTCGGGCACCGTACCGTCGTGTGCTCAAGGGCCGTAACGTCGATCTCATGCACTGTACCGTCGTGTGCTCAAGGGCCGTACCGTCGTTCTCAGGCACTGTACCGTCCTGTGCTCAAGGGCCGTACCGTCGTTCCCAGGCACTGTACCGGCGGCATAACAAGAAGCCCACCGCATTTCGTAGAGTGGTTGAAGACGATTCATAGCATCTCATGGCCCTCAGCCGGCCAGGGTGCGCGGCATGTTGCAGGGTTGCAAGAATGAGGACGTCTTAAGTGATGTATGTAAAAAAGGCGTCCCCGTTGGCTTTGTCTGTTGCTTAAATGCGGTCTTGACCTGCCCGTGGGGGAGGGGGAGTCTGGTAGGGGGGGAGGAGTGCATGAATAGCGCCTCATCCACAGCATTACTAGCCTCATTCAACACCCCCTCCCCCTTCTTTCTCGGCTCTCACACGCTCTGGGTTGTTTTCTTGTAAACCACCTATGACCTGACCCCTTGTGTGGTTGGGAAGGGTCACCTACCGCGCCCAAGAACTGGAGTTGCTGTTGTGAGTGTGTGTAATTGTCACTACTGTGAGACAGAGACGGAGAATTGCGCTCGTGTTGCCCCGTCTCTCAACCTTATTTATAAGTACCAAGCAGTCCCTCTTGTGTGTGTATATACGCTCACACACACACACGTGTATCCTCAATGTAGATATTAATCATGGCTTCGAAGGTGTTTATAAACTTGACTCCTAAAGGCTGAAAGGTATTGGGGAGAGGGATAGACGAGAGGAGAAAGACTACCACAGCTTAACATTTATATAACGACCAATCCTCGATTGGCTCGCCTCATAGAAACCGTGGGAAGCAGCGGCCTTCCCCCTCGGGTCCAGGCGTTGGTGGGGGCAGGGACCAAGACCTCCTAAAACCACCTTTATTGTTCTCTGGAGAGCACACGGCATAGATGATTTGCATACTGGAAATGCTCGAGAGAGATTGGGGTTCTTGATCTACATGACAGGCGAGGAGCAGGTGAAAAATATAACTACAGATCGTAAATAATACAAATAAAAGTCCTGATAGGAAGCTCTACCTTACTACCTGGAAGCTGCAGCAACATCACACTCAGTAGATTAGGGGATGTACAGAGCCCACTTGACCAGCTACTTTGCGGAGAGCACGCGAGTCGTCACGACCACCCCCCCTCCAGACAGCCTGATTCATCACATGGGTGTCTTGCACGCCTCATTACGGCTTGATATCGACGTTACAGCTTGGTAACTTGTTCCCTGGGCGCGTCACATAGCATGATGCTATGGGAAGTCATCTTCGACCCATGAGCTCAAGCGACATCGATTGCGGAGTAGACTACAAGCCGTCTGCATGGATGACGTCACCGGTTAAATTGCGGACGTAAGTCATTAACGCGACGTCGGATGAGGTCAGTTCTTGGTTGGTTCGTGCGTGACATCATTGTTTCACCGCGACATCAGACACACGAAGTGATGTCACACCTTACCGTAGTTACTACCAGTTGGGTGTAACTGAAGTCATTGGTGTCAGAGGTCTTGTAACTTCAGAACACAGATGACGTCACTGTCATCCCCAAATGTATAACGTAACTACAGTTACAACAGTCAGAAAGACGTCGAACTAGGGTGAGGTTGAGTGTCCTCCAAATAGCACTGGGTGTTGTAACCCCTTATTGTTGTGTAACACTGTGAGGTTGGGTCGAATCCGGGATCTTAAAAGTGCGGTCATATTTGATGTGGGTCATCCTGCAGCGTGACGTAGCGTGTGGTGTTGGCGGCGGCGGCCGGGGCATCAAGGCATTTCCTCCGGCAGCGGGACTCCGGAACCCCGACCGCGCTGCCTGACGTACCAAAGGCAACGCAGGCTGGAGCCGCGTCACACCCTCTCCGGTTGAACGTCGTAACACCATCCTGGTTTTATCAACATTCCTCTTAAACGTTACGTCTCCATCGCAATAGATAATGATGCTCGCGTGTCTTTACGTATCATACGCATCTCGCTCAGTCATGAGGTCATTTCCGATCCATTACGTTCCGTAATTATCGAAATTAGATGCTTTACTTTGGTTGCAGTACGGCAGATGAGATTACAATATTGGGGTTTCCTCCTGTACTGAAGCGGTTGATAATGGATGTTTGCAAAAGGACATTGATGGAAAGTATGGTTACCTAAATGTACATAAGAAATTATTAAGTCACATATACACTGGACAGACCTGGAAACTTTGTGGTTATAATTCCAGGACTGGGCTGTCTTTCTCTCATGCCCTTAAGTTTGTAGGCCGCCGTGAACTCTCGGTAGCGCATACCTTACTCCCTTCCCAGCCAACACCCTCATTCCATTCACGCCTCACTTTATATATAGTCTCCTGCAGATGCACAGCTTCGTGTCTTTCCAGACCATCCCATTTCACATTGGAAATCCGAAGCTGTCCAAATACATTCCATCTAGCATCGTGATCTGTACTTAGCAGCCCCAGTCCTGTGTGTAGTATACCCATGTCGTATCTAGTGTGATGTTGGCCCAAGGTTCATATCTTTGATTACCCCAGGTGGTGGTTGTGGTGGTGGTGGTGGCGTGTGTGGTAGCGGTCACGGCCTGTCTAGGTATGTGGTGAATGCCGTATATTGACAGGTGGTGGGCAAGGTGCCTGCCTGACCTTGACCGTAACCCCTTTAGGCTCAGTCTCTTGTCCCTTTTTTTTTTTTTAAAGTTGTCAAATGATATTCTTTCCATTGTGTGTTATGTAGATTAGGTGGTTTGTGTGTGTGTGTGTGTGTGTGTCGTCCCCCGTCATGACGGAGGCACCGTTGCGAGACGTGCTGGGAATGTTGGCCGGACGGGAGAATGAATGAATGAAGTGATGTTGCGTCTCGGCTCGTGGGCCCCAGACGCCATGGTATTTCTCCTCTCCTGGAGTGCTCTATTAGCGCGTGGTTCCGTCGGCGTTCACTTCTTCCCGCCTACGCCTCACCAGCTCTCTCTCTCTCTCTCTCTCTCTCTCTCTCTCTCTCTCTCTCTCTCTCTCTCTCTCTCTCTCTCTCTCTCTCTCTCTCTCTCTCTCTATCTCTCGCTGGATGGCCTCGAGTTTGAAGTATCGTCTTCAGTCGCTTTCTTCAGGTTTCAAGTGTCGCAGCCTCATTGAAGTTCAGTTCTCCACTGTGTCTTCCCCGTGTGATCTAAGGTCGTAAGTAAGATGATCGAGTAATTGATTAATTATGCGGAAAGTTGGTGGTAATTATTAATCCCCTGAAGACGACGATGATAATCCCTGAGCACGACGGCAACACGACACCTTGCATACGATCGCCTGGATTTTGGCGTGGCCCGACAGGTGATGACATCATACATTCGATACGGCCAAGATTCGACCTACACACGCCAGGGAACTATATGCAACATATTGGTTATATAACATTAGCAACGCAGTATGTTGGTCCCAGACCCGGTTGAGTTGGGAGTAGACCTCGGAAGCCATCGTAAGGTATATGTAAGGGTCGGGTAAAGTAGCAGCTAGAGCTGTGGGGGTAGAAGAGTCTCCCGCACTGGAGTCATACGCTGTAACAAGTCTTTATGCATACGCTAAGTCGGTATGCTTTAAACACACACACACACACACACACACACACACACACACAAGACACTGTAGTTGTTTGGCACCGTAGGCGACCCACAGCCCGAGGGAACATGTTCTCAGCAGAGCGAACCAGACGGCGGGTAGCCGTGTTTTTGTGGGCGTAGCGAGCGGGCTGCCCCATCCATAAAGAGGAACCATTAACCCCATTCGTAATGTCTTGTTGAGGCGGCCGAGGATGCATAGATCTTCAAGGTTAGCCAGCGCCTCACAGGTAAAGTTGTTACGGCCCGCCTTCCAGGAACCGAGGGCTTGCGGGGTCCCCATAGGAACCACAAGGATGTAGAAGAGGAAGAGGGAAAGTAGTCCTCGTCTTGACCGACCCAGGGTCAGGGAAGACATGCTGACCTATTAAGGCAATAGGACTCCCCCCCCCCCTTCCCCACGGGTATGGTACCAGGTCCGGCCTTTTGAAAAGGTCAGGTCAGAGGTCGAGACGACCCGAACCAACCAACGGTCGAAAGCGGCACTCTTCTTCGTCCTCCCAACACCAGGAGTGGATGGTGTTGTCCTTCACTTCTGCAACACCTCCAAGCCGTGTGGCGCGGTGACTGAAATTCCGAGGAAGTCCTTGCCTTATAGTGCATACCCTTGAATTCCGAGGAAGCCCTTGCCTTGTAGTGTATACCCTTGAATTCCGAGGAGGCGTTTGCCTTATAGTGCATACCCTTGAATTCCGAGGAAGCTCTTGCCTTATAGTGCATACCATTGAATTCCGAGGAAGCCCTTGCCTTGTAGTGTATACCCTTGAATTCCGAGGAAGCCCTTGCCGTATAGTGCATACCCTTGAATTCCGAGGAAGCCCTTACCTTGTAGTGCGTACTCATGTTCTGCCTAACGGAGAAATAAGTAAGCAGTGTACAAGAGATGGGTGGTCGTTTACGTAAACATACCAAGTGTGTGTATATATATATATATATATATATATATATATATATATATATATATATATATATATATATATCAATGAGCGTTAGTAATGATAGGTAACGTAATTAAAAACGATCGATCATTGTACTGCCGTAACTTATTATAGTCACCATTAACCCAGATATCTATTGATGGATATAGTTACTTCAGGTAGGGGTTAATCATTGGGACCAGCCATTAACGTCAGGTTAATTTAGAAAAAAAATAAGTGATTGTTAGTGCCGTATTGGATATGAACGAAAACCCGACACTATGTTGAACAGATTTTGTGGTAAGATATTTAGAACGAGTGTTGTCTTCGATTACGTTAGACGGTAAGAACTGTGAATCACAGCTTGTGGTAGGTTGTTCAGAGGTCGGTGGAGGAAGAGAGAGAAAGAGAGCAATGTGTGTTTGAGCGAGAGAGAGAGAAAAAGAGTATAGCGTATGTGGTACTGATAGCCAAAGCACCACGTTAAACAAGGATATTGGAATAATGGTACAGTTCAGCTCGCTGGCTCTTCTTAAACCACACACACTCCTCCTCCTCCTCCTGGTACTTGGCCAGGTAGAGAGGGAGGAGACTGGTGGGAGATGGATGAGGGAGGGAGGGAAGGGGAGGATATGGGGTGCCTTGTAGCAACGAATGCCAGTAAGCAGGAAGGGTCGCTGGGGACGTTACTAAACCCCTCTCCCTACTACACACTCCTCCCCCGCCAGTAACCTTCATCTGTTGCAAGCCGCCGCCGCTAGGCCGCTGTGCCGTCGATCCCGTGTGTGTGTGTGTGTGTGTGCGTGCGTGTGTTGCGTCAGCTCGATTTAGCGTTCAACCCATAGCGCTAGTTGCCCCGCTGTGTCAGAGGGGTGTGGTTTTGGCTGGCCGGGTGTATTAACAGGAGTGTGGGGCGTGTTTTATCCGTGCTACAGTACGGAGGGGCTCATTCGGATGCATTAGGTTGAATTTTCACTCCGCTCGGGAGTGGAATTTGGTCTTTTGATAATGTAGGGGAATGGAGGAACAGGCATGGTGTGTAGCAGGATGTAAACTGACTTTATGTATGTAGCGGGGTGTAGACTTGATCTTTGCGTATGTAGCGGGGTGTTTTCTGGCTCTATAGGTATGTAGCAGGGTGTTTTCTGGCTCTATAGGTATCTAGGAGGGCGTAGACTGGCTCTGTGGGTGTGTAGGAAGGTCTAGTCTTCCTCTGTAGGTATATACCGAGGTGTGGACAGGCTCTATGGGTGTGTACCAGGGTGTAGACTGGTTTTATAGTGTAAATGAGGTTGAAGATTGGCTCTATGGGAATGTAGCAGGCTGTGGTCATGTAGAAGGATGCAGACTGGCTTTTATAGGTGTGTAGCAAAGGGCGGAAGAATGTTGTGGGTGTGAGATTAGAGAGTAAGTTGCTCTGGTAAATATATACATTTGCGTAAAGTTCGATTGGCATGGTTTTATTTTGTTTGTATGGTCAGTGGAGGAGGTCTATATCCCTGGAAGGTCATATTTGAACTTTATCAGCCATCGTAAAGTTTGACGTGATGTCTGCACTGTTCCATCACTCTGTTTATTCCATTCCCCTCCATCCCAGCTGATAGTTATTTCCCTTCCCTCCCCCCCATTTCCAGCGGGCGGCTGGACTCCTCCCATTCACACCCCTTCCGCGACAGGGACCCCTTCCCAACCTTTGTCGTCGTCGGTCCTTCCCTGTTTCGGGATTTCTAATGTAGACCCTCCCAGTCGTCCCTTCCTATCCAATCACTCTCCTCGTCCCTCCAGTTCGTCCCCTCCCGTCCAGTCCCTCCGCAGACCCGTCCAATGGTTCCCTCTCATCCAGTCCCTCTCCTCTTACCTCCAGAGACCCCCCCCCCCCCCCCCAGTTCATTCCCTCACGTCCCATCCCACTCCTCGTGTCTCTATAGACCCCTCAAATCGTCCCTCCCCTCCCTTCCCCTTCCCTATACAGACCTCTCTTGTCCCCTTCCAGTCTATCTCATCATTTTCCAGTCCCTCCACCAGTCAGCCCCACTCCCTCCCACGATTATTGTTTACAACATACCTCGTGTGGGTGATCAATCACGCGCCAATGTTGCTCAATGTGCCCTTATCTCTCTTTTGTCATCCCTCTCATCTCACCACTTGAGATAAGAGATAAGGTAATAATGTTTTACGAGCATGTGCAGAGATGTGGTAGCGGGTAATGTCTTTCACCCCCCACTCTCCCCTTCAAGGGAAAAAAAATGGTTGAAGGCCAGAAATAGAGGATTGGCACTAGTAAAGAGTGACTGTCCACAAATTTATATTTGCGGATTTTTCCCCCTGTAGCTCTTTGATTATTGGAACTTACCACGTATTTTTAAGGCAATTGATTTGAAGCTTTTGATTTTATATTTTAGTGATAGCGGAAGGGCATCAGATTTCCTTAGCACTTTATTACAAGTCCTTCCTATTTTTTTTTATGTAAAGATTTACATCCACTGATGGTGTTTTGTTTTTGCTTCTCTGCACCTTTTAAACATAACGTCTTAGGGTAATCTTCGGTTGGTGGATCTGCCGTAGAACTACATACAGCCTTGCGTTGCAACACCAGAGGAGCCAGCACCTCGCTGGCGTTGTACTAGTGAACAGAGCCGTCGCGGGTGGAACTGCTATGGAAAAGAGTGTGATGGAACAGCTGTGACGCTCTTGCCTTCCGATGACGGAAGGGCTTGTGGAACAGCGAGCGGGTGATTAAGAAGGTGACTGATGGGTTAGCGATGGGACAGTGGATGACGGGTGCTGGAACAGACATAGTCTGGTGACTGACTGTACACAGGTGTGGGACAGCCAGCCTGCAGGTGTCGCATCGTCACATCGCCACCCACCACCACTGCTGATTAAAGCAGATTCCAATGTCGCCTCGCCTTTGGGCGAGTTTAGAACGTCATGGATAATCTTGTTAGATAATAACGAGTTCATCCATTTTCTTTTTGCAGTGGACTACGTGTCTGTCTGTGACGCATCGAGGATACAGACGCGTTGATTGTGATTGCCTTATGATTAGAGATTTTTCTTTGGCACGTATTTGCTAAAAGTAATTGCAAGGCTCTGTTGATTGTACTGTGTAAATGGACTATACAGTTTCAGCCGGGTTCCATCTCCAAATTTTCTTATATTTTAGATACGATTTTTTATTATTATGATTCGTAAGGGTCAGGTTAAAGACCATGCCATCGTACTTCAGGGTCACACCGTCGTCATTAGGGAGTAACATTCTGGGATGTTGGAGTTGGAATAAAGACGAGGTTGATCTTGGGTTGTTGCAGTTCTGTGACTAGAGAGTCTTTGATACCACTGGACCCATGTGGAGTGAGGGAATGGCGCCACTGACATGTTACTAGAAGGGTTGAGGTTCTCTTGATGTGGTTAATGTATACCTCAACGTCACCATCACATACTCCCGGTTCGACTCTTAGCACTACGATGCATGCGATATGCGAATGACCTCTCCACCACCGCTAGGCTTCCCACCCAGCCAGCCAGCCAGCCGGCTTCGTTCTGGCCTCTTGCCACCCGTCTCTCGTCATAACTTGTCTCGCATCTCGTCCCACGTCTCTATTTACTCTAATCTTGGCTTGCTTGTCTCGTCGGGACGAGCCTTCGTACACGTCTCTCTCCAACGTCTCCGAGAGTTCCCTCTTTGCGCCTCTTGTGTCTGTGTCATTCGCAGTATCTTTTGGTCCGACTGATGGCAAATTTTGAGTGAGTCGATAGTATTTAAAAGGCACCTAAATTGGTATAACCAGACAGCCTGTATGATCTCAGCGAGGTCAGCTTAACGCTTTCAGAAGACTGAACGACCCCACTTGAATGATCGCTAGCCCTTAGTCGGTCAAAGACCATGCCATCGTACCCAGAGTGCCTTACTGTCGTGCTCAAAGGTCATACCATCTTGCGTAGGTGGTTCTTGAACTGGTGCTCCGATGAGACGATAAGTGAAAGTAAAACCTGTAGAGAATAAGCAAATATTTTACGGCATTATAAACCCAGAAAGGTCTCGGGTCGGGGACGTGGCCGTAGTGGAGGCAGTAATGCTGGAATGATTAAACGGGGATTGGTGATAGGACTTTCGTTGTCTGTTCTACACGAAAGAATTATTTAATGTTCTTTCGTACCCGATTTGTTGGTAATGGAGACGGGAATGTCGCTGGCTGTGTGTGGAGGAGATCCCTTGTTGATACAGAGATGTGGATCCCCTGTTGGCGATTTGAATCCCTTGTTCATACAAAGATGATATACTTAAAAACGGTGGTTGTGATGCTGTCGTAGAAATGGCTCATGGCAATGATAGATACAAGGTACAGATTGCTGCAGTATATGATAAATGGCAGGGGATGAAGGATGCAGAATTCTGTCGAAAGAACGGATGATTTTGTCCTTTGGAAATTTTCCTCCGGTTTTAAGACAGAAACCACTTTGCTTGCCAAGAATCCGTAATATTCTATTTTGGGGATTAAAACTTTCAGGGTTCTTAATGTTGTACGTTTTATTGGAAGAGAAAAATCGAGAGCCATTGGCCGCTGATCATTAGATGTAACTTAAACCACATTCAGAACATGATTGACCTTTCATATTTCTCTTCTGCCACATCTACTGCCGTCATCCGTTACTGTACTGAGACTAAAAGTGGCTGACGGGCGGACGCCGCCAGAGGCATGGATGGACAGGGAGACTGTCCCAAATTCCTGGGCAGACGACACACTCCATACGATACTCGTGGGTCATGTGGTGGTGTTGTGTCTATGGGTTATCTAGCGAGAAGGCGCCATGGTGTGTGTGTTCCTTGTACCGGGGCTGGCTGTAATCCTGTATACAATCCTGGGCAAACACTTTATCGTCTCCCTCTCCCACCCCATGCAGGTGAGGGCCGCAGGTACTTTGCCCAGATCACCATAATCTTGTTGGGTTGACCACACATGCCAGCCCCTCTGCCGCCCTCACATACCTTGTAACCTTCTGTCTTATCCTCTGTACCGCAAGTAAGAACTATCGCCTCGTAAGTCCAAAGTTCCCGACTTCAGAGATACATGGAATTCTCACATTTCCAGCCTGGACTCGTTCTTATTTTTTTAGCCGATGCCCTAATTAAGGCAATCCCATTAACGTTTATATATATATATATATATATATATATATATATATATATATATATATATATATAAGCATGAGTCGGGTACCCATTTTGTCGACCAACTCTTCTGGTGGATAAACAGCTGGGTTGACTGTGGACCGACTGCCGCAACCAGGATTTGAACCTATGCGTTCGATCTTGGGCGGCCCGTGAATGCATTACGGTTACCAAGCAGAATTCTACCCAGTAGGCACTGTCTGCAGATCTAACCCCCCCAACCCACCTTGAGTACAACGATACGATCTTTCGTTGTGATTGGCCTGGCCTTTGACCTGACAATAACGGATGAGGTCGAAGGCAGTCGGGCCGTCGAAGTCGTTAAGCCCAAAAATGCGATAATGGAAAATCATATCACCGTCGGAGGACATGCGAGCAATAAATCTCTGAAGATATGTTTGATATGGGAGGTAGTGTGCTGAGTGATGGGGAGTGTTTGTATTTGCCGTGCAGGTAGGTGGTTGGGGGAAGGTGGGTGTATGGGTTTCCTCGAGGTAAGGGCTGTGGCTGTTCCTTTGACCTCAACCCCTCGTTTGTGAGCTCGGCCCCGAGGAGGTATGGATGGCTTAGTGGTCGGTGGTGGAACAATTCTCAAAGGTGTTTCTTAAGGAATATTAATGGATGTCGATGTTCCCAAAGTAGACGGAAGCTTGTAGCCATAAAACCCCACCCCCTTCAGGTGAAAGTAGTTTTCTTATATTAAATCGATGTCATTAAGACGATGTAAATGCTTAGCACTCCAGTGACTTAAGCAGATATTTTTACCCTTTAAAGAGGTTAAATGTAAAATCGCCGGGTTTTCATATAATCTCCCCCCCCCCCACATACACACACCAGTTCCTTGTGTTCCATAAGTCAATGATGTCAGCCGGCTGTTGTTCCTCAAACCCCACTCATGAGTCAGTCATATCGGAATTTAAATTCTGAAGTTCTGGTAAGTCACGCTGAGGTTCAATGTCATGGCCACTTTACCTTGAGGCGGGTTATTGCTTGAGCGCGGCTTCATTGGAAATAATTAGTGAATCCCATATGAGCACTCACCCAGAGGGTCAGGTAATGAGGGTAGATAATGGTACATGGAAATGCCAAGTATCAGAAGACCTAATGTAAGAATTCTTAGATGGCTGGAGAACATTTGTACTGTAGTATCCCACACCCCATGTCCATACACAGATAGACAAAACAAGAAAGCGGAAGACTTTGACAGAGGGCCATCTTGGATATAAGCTGCATGGGTGGCACAGTGGAGAAATTTAGAAAGGGCTTGGACTGTTGCCTGCAAAATGTACAATATCAGCATAGTTTGTGGAGGATACTTATGCCAACGTACTGCAACTTTAAACAGCTTGACTGAGCCAGGGAGCCATATTTGAGGCATAGCCACAATTCTATGTATGGGAGGCAGAAGAGCCTCTGATACCATCTTGTTATATATAAATAAAGAGGGAGACATCAGTCGTATACGTTTTAGAATTGTGGAGGCTTCTAAATATTTTATGATTTTTATTAATGAATCTTGAAAAACCTGGATGCCTGTGAATGTTAGAAGATAATGGGACTTTGTATGCACATCAATGATGATGGACGCCTTGGGTATTGATTAGTTATTTGAGACAGGAAGTGTTCTTGAGGATTGTGGATAATCTAGAGTATTTTGACACTTAGGAAGGATTTTTTTTAACAACTAGAATATTTAGAGGAATTTTGGGCTCTTTTAAAGAGTTGGAAATGATTGTCAGAAATATTTTTCAATGTTTGCGAAATTTCATTGACTATTGAAGAAAGTTACACGATTATAACACTAGAGGGCCTTATTTGTAAATATTTGTTCTGATCTTATGGCTGTGTAAATACAAACGGTCGAGTGACCTGTTGTAGCTTACTCATAAACATGGTAAGATTTACTGTTCATAGGTACTTGATGGAAATGATTGTGTAGTGGTTGAGTGATCAAAATCTTTTTTTTTTTCTTAAAAGCAAACGTATTGCTTGGAAGGTTTCCCACATTATCAGAGCTGCTGCTTGTTAGTTTATCTCCCACTGTATTTTCTCCATTTTCATAAAGCTGGTAAAAGGTTCTCTTGAACAAGACGTCTGTATTTGGAGAAGGGATACTTAGACTTGGCGAGACTATTTTAATTGCTCCCAACCACTTTTATGATTTTCCTTTTGAGACTGTACTGTTCGCATGTGGTTTGATTAAAGTATTATAATTCCCTTCATGACATTTGTGGATCTTAAGAATTTAATTGAAAAATCTTTGGATATAAAGAACAAATCATCCATATCACACTTTAAGATGTGCTTTGAATCTATTCATCCTTCAGTATTATGCGAGTTACTACAGTGAAAGTTGATATTACATCATATAGTTGAGACTTTCTTGTATATGTAGTAAGGCTTGGAATGCTTTTAAGAACAGAGGATGATACATCTTGTAGAAATGTAGGAGGAAATGCAATTTGGCTCGTGTCTTTGCTGCTAGCCTGTGGTACATTTGGTCTGCCTGTTCAGGGCATGTTAGTAAAGTACTTGAGAGTGACTGACACCTTTTACTGGTGAGACATAGCTGGTGTGAAGCTTTCATGGGCTAAGCCATCAGTCATCACCGCTTATGTTTCTTTGTTCAGCACATCTATGTATCACTTCTCATGCAGTGGACCTCTCTCTGGTCAGTGTTGCGAGTCAAGTTTAGGAATGATCTTAAGCTTATTGAATGGTATAAATTTTTGGTAATCAAGAAGAAACATTTTGGTTAGATATTGAAGATATATTGGAATACATGTATGAGTTGCTTCTTTGTCGATTGGGAGTCTTATAAATTCCAGGAAGGGATCATAACCTCCATTATATCCCCTATCTTTGCTGCTGTATTTCTCATTTATTCATTTTACTAACATCATAAAGAATAATGTTAACCTCATACAGAAATGTAAAAGGTGACTTAATGAGGTTATACAGTCCATGAAGCAAAATAGATATTTTGGCCTTGAGAGGCAAAAATGGTAATATGTTGAATACAAGAAATAAAGAATAAAAAAAGTCGGAGCTTAAGAAGTGGAGTGCAGCAGTGTAGGAGATTTGGTTGGATTCTGACGAAGTAACCTTTGTCGTAATATGAACATGATTCCAGAAAATGATTTGAGGTGAATTATTATTATTCTGCATTTAATGCAAGGCCTTCAGATATCTTGGCACTTAAAGTAAACTTTGTAATGCTTTTCAACAGATGGTTGTTTTGCATACAGTGGAATACATTATTCAAAATACTGTAGGTTTATTTTACCCGATCTTTAAGACCGAGATTCATTAAATAATTCCTATGATGTGGTCTCGGAATGATACATGATACAAAATGTGAGAAATTCACTTCCCAGAAAATCTCTATATTACAAATTGTAATTTTCGTACTTTTGAAAGAGCCAGAAAAAAGATACTCTTGTTTTTCAAAAGTGAAGGAGCTTGAAAAAACTACCCATCCAGTTTTGTCATTTGCATAGCTTGGTAGACACTTAAAGATCACTTTGTCCATCATAGTTGTCCACCTTGAAACGTACCATGGTTTATGATGTGAAAAATATACCTTAAGCTATGGGACTAACTACAGATGTTTCTGATCTTTACAAATAATTTCCAGCCTTTCATGCATTTCTCCCAGTAACAATGCTGGACACTTGTATTCCATAGGTGACCCCTCTGGTTTTCATGTAAAAGATAACTAAAGGACTTTTTAATATTTGTATCCTAACAGTTTCAAGATCAGAATCTGATTAGGTACAGAAAAGTTGCATTTCTTTAGATATCTTAATGTTGAAATCAACAATCTTACACATGTTGCATGTAACTAATTGTAAAGTTGACATTAATATGTTTATGGATTGCCTCATTTTTTATTAAGTAGTATTTGATATGGAATAACTTTAATAATGCTTACATTCTTTCCTCAGGATGGCGAGTGCATACCCAGGTGGGCTGGGCAGCGCTAAGGAGCGGCTGGATGGGCTGGGGCCAGCCGGACTGGGTGGGTTGGGTGGAGGCGGGTTGGGCGGGCTGGGCGTGGCGGTGTCGATGGCTAGTGGAAGGTCCAGTGGAGATGGGTTGAGTTTGGGCAATAATAGCAGTGGTGGAATATGTCCTCTTTGTTTAGGAGGACTTGAGGAGGCTCGTGTGTTGCCTTGCCTTCATGCTATTTGTGGCCCGTGTTTTGACTCTCTTCTAGTGGGCACCACACTAGCATGCCCCACATGTCACCGTGAAATCAATCTTGATCAGCCCCTTGATGCACTAAATCCTCCAGTCTTCCTACCTTCAATTCTTGACATGGTGTCAGCAGATGATGACATTACCAACCCTCCACCCCCATCCAGCATGGTTAGCCCCTCTGCATCGCATGTGAACAGTCGTGAGCAGCTGCTTCCACTACCACTCCTTCATAACGAGCTGGCTAGTAATTGTCGAAATCCTTATCTGTGTGCAAGCTGTGATGATAGGCAGGCAGCCACCTCCCGCTGCCGAGATTGTAACGAAGCCCTCTGTGACTCGTGTGTCCGTGCTCATCAGCGTGTTCGTCTCACTAAAGACCATTTCATTATTCGAATGCCAAACGAAGATGGCAATGGTGCTATTGGCGTTGCTGGTAATGGGAATGGGGGTGGAACAGTTCGCTCCCATTTTCCAGATGACAACTCCCATACATCTCTTAATCTTGCCTCTCCTCCTCCAGCCATTCCTTCACATTCCTCTCCACGCCCTTCTGTTATTTATTGCAACTTGCATGAAGGGGAGGTGATTCGATTGTACTGCGAAATGTGCAATACTGCCATTTGTCGGGAGTGTACTCTACGTGATCATCGTGGGCATTCTTTCATTTATCTCCAAGATGCTGCAGAGAGCTCCCGCTCTGTTACGATGAAGCTACTCACTGATGCCCGAACTGGGATCCGTGCTATCGAAGACAGTATTGGTGTTACTAAACGTATGGTGGACCGTGTAGATCTTCGAGCTCAAGCTGTAGCAAGTGATGTTCGCACAACAACACGTCGCCATATATCTGCATTAGAAGATCGGGAACGAAAATTGTTACACAAAGTAGAAAGAATCCGTCAAGTTAAAGGTAAAACACTTCAGGACCAAATTGATGATTTAAGCAATGCTCTTGCAAGGCTTACCCACACTGTTGATACTCTTGGCTCTTCTGTTGACTCGGCCAACCACTTAGAACTCCTTCAAACACGAGATAAAGTTTTGGCTGAAATGAATGAATTAAGGCAAATTAAAGCCCATCTAAGCCCTCATGAAGATGATAATATTCTGTTCACTCCCCCTGATAATTCTCTTTACCAGGCTATTGGCTCAATGGGTTATATTTCTTCCTCAGGATACGCTCCAAATTCTATTGCTGTTGGAAATGGACTGAAACAAGCAGTAAGAGGGAAATTAGCCACTTTTTTAGTGCAAGGAAAAGATCATCTTGCAGACCAGAGACTTGTTGGTGGTGACCAGGTGATTGTAACTCTTCATGGCCCTGATGGAATAGCTTTTAAGGCTGATGTTCAAGACCGAGGTAATGGTTCATACTTGGTGACCTATCGACCACAGTTGGAAGGCCAGCATATGATTGCTGTGCTTATGCGTGGAATGCATATACAGGGATCCCCATATACTGTACAAGTAAAATCTGGTCGAAGTTATGCCAATGTGGGCCCTGTACTTCTCACCATAGGAGGCGAAGGAGAGGGCGATGGTCAGTTATGCCGTCCATGGGGAGTGTGCTGTGATAAAGATGGGTATATCATCATTGCTGACCGTAGTAACAACCGTATACAAGTTTTCAGTCCGGATGGCAGCTTTCACCACTGCTTTGGAACTGCTGGCTCACGACCAGGACAGTTTGATAGACCTGCTGGTGTGGCAGCAGATCAAATGGGAAGAATTATTGTGGCTGATAAGGATAATCATCGTATTCAAGTGTTTACTTTCGATGGATCCTTTCTATTCAAGTTTGGTGAGAAGGGTAGCAAAAATGGACAATTCAATTATCCCTGGGATGTTGCAACCAATGCAGAAGGTCATATTGCAGTCTCTGATACCCGAAATCACCGTGTCCAGATCTTTCGACATGATGGCACATTTTTGAATAAGTATGGGTTTGAGGGTGCACTTTGGAAACACTTCGACTCACCACGTGGTGTTTGCTTCAACCCTGAAGGTCACATTGTTGTCACAGACTTCAATAATCATCGACTTCTTGTGATTCATCCAGATTTTCAGTCGGCCAGGTTTCTTGGAAATGAAGGTTCAGCATCAGGACAGTTCTTGAGACCACAAGGTATAGCTATTGATCAGGAAGGACACATTGTTGTGGCAGATTCTCGAAATCACCGCATTCAAGTATTCCATCCCAATGGTAATTTCATGTGCAAGTTTGGAATGCCTGGATCTGCACCAGGGCAGCTTGACCGCCCTAGTGGAATCTGCATTTCTCCAGATGGTTACATCATTGTGGTGGACTTTGGTAACAACCGGGTGCAGGTGTTCTGAACGACCCAGACAGGTATAATTGTGAATGTTTTGTATTTGAAAGGCTCATATCTCTCTGAGCTTGTGCAAGGATTGCTTGTCTGTCTCGCCTTAAGTGTCTTGCATACCAAGTACAAAGTACAAAGTGATGAAACATCGTACAAATTTTACAGGTATGTTGGTGTGTCTTGACTCACCATGATAGTTCACTCATTGGAGAATGATACAGGGTATACTTTTATTGTCAGAGGCTTCAAACTTTTGTATATACACTCAATTTTATTTGATGAGCTCAGGAGGAGGATGGCCTCTAGGTAGAAATATTGGATGGTTGGGTGAAAGAATTAATTCTTTAGCCAGATAAAAGGATGGATGGCTTTTAATAGATGGACTTACGTGGTGCTCTCAATAGATTACCTCTTTGTTCCTTACCACAATACTCCTTGTGGTCTTAGACTATTAATATATCTCAAAGTGGCTAACTCAGGGATCCAGTTCTATATTTGGCTTTGATGTGTCATTCCACACATGTGCGATAAATGCCCACTAACAAGGGGGCTTTACATCTCTGTGAATGCACATGTGTGTATACTTGTGTGTATGCAGCACTGCAGTAGGTTGATTGCAGTGCATACAATTTTGCAGCTCATTTAGGGCCACATGAGCACCAGATTAAGGTTTTGCTGGCAGATTACCGGGGTTTGAGGGTTTAATCATTTTGATATATAATTACAAAAGTTAGAACTCTTAATGTTATGCAGACCAAGATTATAATTTATAAGATATTTTTTTAGGATGAGTATTGTTTAATATTCTGGATTATATATGCACAAAATACCAAAGTTATTCAGATTTCATAGAAATTTGGAATTACCAGTAATAGGTGCTGCATAGTCTTAAAACTAGTAAAGATGAATTCTTATAATACTTTACCAGCACTCTATATATGCCAGCAACCTTGATCTGGTTTGTGACCCCACTCAGGTATTTCCCACAACCTGATTACTCCTCAGGACTACCTCACTGTTAGAGTTAAGAAACAGGTATTCTAATCTTGTTATGTTGATAACATATATATAGCATATTTTAGCATGCAATCAGGTGCTGCTTGAGCACATTGGAGAAGAAAATCTAATAGGCTGTATGAAGTACGCCTAGCGTTAGGGGTAAATTCTTCTTAAAAAACGGGTGTAATATCATAAAAGTAATCATTTTGTTTTCAGTGTAGATTGTGTCACTCTGTGACTTTAATTCAGTTTTAGTGCACAGCCTAATTGGCATGCAAATTTGTAGTGTAGTGTAAAGCTGGTTAAACTTTATGATGGCAGAAGTTGAATGACTTGATTGGTGTGCAAAGGTCTGCAAGCAAGTACAGCAAGTTGATCCAAAATTGTGGCATTTATATTGTCCAAGTTGGGATGGGTAAAGGCTACCTACTCTAAAGCACAGAATGGCAGGTTCTCAAGAACATGCTTCCCACTGTCTTTACAGGTGTATTACTCAGCTTTTATTACTGTTGGCTTCAGCAGCTCATGAACCAAGCTCTCTCTAGTTCTGGTGATGATATACGTAATACTACCTCAAGTAATTTACTATCTCAGGAATACCTATCATGTTAATCAGCTTCAAGCAGATAAATCATTGCAGATGAGTTATGCTTCCAGGAACCATGCTTAGAAAGCAGTCATATATTTGTAGATACTCTAGTTTTGAAAAGAAAAAAAGTGAACCTGATAAGGTATGCATAAATAATTTTGCTTCTGTTAATTTTCTAAAACATTGATTTGTGCATTTATGATCATAAGGCCCTATCATGGAAAAAAATGCATGTATAGTGTTTTCATTTCAAGTGTTATAACAGGCATTCTGATTGTATCTGTATCATGTTTTGACCATCTGAATATGGTTAACCCACCAGATACTTGTGAAGCAATGTCTTTACCTAAATGTGACATTACTGGCAACTATTTTTTCACCTAGAGGTCATGTATGTACACTTTGCGTTGACCAGTGATTGTAATAATAGAGAAAATATTAATTCATTCATAATGTTTAAAGTTTTGTAGAGGAAGTACATCTATTTTTTCTAATGGCCAAAAATTTATTGCATGTTCCTGATTAAAGTACAATTTTATATTTTCAGTAAAGTCGGTTGTCCATAATTCAGCTCATGTTAATGGAAAGCTGATGTTAAGTATCCCATCGTTATTTCTTTTTATAAGGCTTTTCATGTAGTCTGCCCATAAAATAATTTGGTTACGCATTGCCTCCAACAACTTTGATATACCATAATATTTGATGACCTTTTTGCATTCTTCTTGACACATTCCCCTTCTGTTGTATTGATTGATACCTTAAATTTACTTTTGCATTAGTTTATTGTATCTTTCATATAGAAACTATTACATTTTTGATAAAGAAAAATGGCATATTTTCTTCAGTGAGTTTTTTAATTCATATACTAACTGCAATAAATCCTTTTGTGAAATGTCTTGTAAACAAAATTTACTGTTCTGAGTGGGTGAATGGAATGTAGTTTGAATTTCTTGCTAAATAGTCTGATTTTGACATCAGACCTCAATAACTTCATGGGAATTTAAGAATTTGCGGTTTAGGTCACAGGGAAATTTTCATATCTATTGTAGAAGGTATTAGTTTAACTATGTAAGGTACTTGTGGATTTCATTGTAAGTTGTTGAGATTGATTTTATGTAATTTCATTTATCAGTTTTGTGCATTTAACTTGAATGTAAAACAAATATCTTAAAGCATTGTTATTTTGTCACCAGAAAATTTATATTTTTTTAATGTGGTATTTGTACTAATTGATGTGCTTAGAACAAAACAAAGTCCACCCAACCCCAGTTCAAATAAAGAGTCTTAAGTTACCAGAATGTATTTTTGACTTCATAATATACAATAATATGAAAGTATGTCATGTATTTCCTCAATAAGGCATTCATCCTCTAAAGTTTTCTATGGAGTAATTATGAAATACAAGACCAGTTTTCAGTTGTGCAAGTATTATGTAGATATTTACCTGGCAGAGTAGATTTTATGCACAAAAAAAGAAATCTGGATACCTCATCTTTTTAATATTTTTTTATATTGATACAATTTGTTTTATAATTCATATATTTTGAAGTATTAGCTTTATAGAGCTATGAAAGAAACAATTGTATAATGGTTTTATTCTCATGAATTAAGACACTTTTGAGGAATTAGCTTAGACCGTCATTGTAGTTACAGTTGTAGAACGAAAATTGGCTTAATTAAGTATTCAAAACACTACTTAAAGAATTATTACATTACATTGCTTTTTAGGATTCATTAAGTTTTTTTTGCAATGAATTATTTGAAAAATATTAAGAGGCTGATCTTCCCAATGTTGTAATTGTGCATTGGAATGAAAATAGGGTATTTGAGGAATTGATAATTTTCTTATATCAGTTTCTTAATCTTCGTCAATAAAAAATAGTATATGTGAATATAGTAATAGATTCAAATGCCTAACTACAATGTTGCCATTATACATTTCATTTAACAGTAAATTGAGACATAATGTTAAGTTATTTTGTTAAATACAAATAAGATGATAATGGATTTTACTGAAACAGACTGTTCATGGTCTTTATTCTTTAAATATAATCTTTGGATATATAATTTGTAATTTTGAGTTAATGTAAGTTTCATGCTCGAGAAAAATTGAGCTGTCTGTCTAGATGTCATGAAGCTGCTCACTCACATTTATAACCATGTAATGCCACATCTCAAGATGTGGAGGTGTTGAAGATCTAAAACTAGGATTCTGATTATATTATATGGAAATAAGGCATATTGATATACTTGATATTAGGAGAAGCAGTTGCCAACAGCTTTCGTCATTAGCAGTAGATATGCATGTGAAAAAAAAAAGGAATCCTTCAGCTAATAAGCATACAAGTTAATGTTTAGAGGATTTTTTTAACCTTAATTACAAACAAATTCAGGAAAGGAGAAATAGGAAATAGCAAGAGTTAATTTGTTTGTACGGATTTAGTTAAACTGTTGACCAATAGATTGGGCTCTTGGTGAGGCACTAACCATTCAGTAAGAAGAACGATTGTAAAGCAGAAACATATAACAATTGATCTACCTAATGGGTAAACTCCTCTTCATTGAGAAATTTTGATCAATCATTATGAACAGACATCAGTATGGTCCTTTATCTAAGCTTAAATGTTAAAGATGCAAGTATTACATGTAGTATGTATTGGAATGAAGATGGGCTTTTAGTTTCCACAGATAAATTTATAAAGTTTTTCATTAATATAAATGTGTTGATAAACTTCTTCATTCACGTACTGAATGCAGTTGAATTATCAAGAGTTTAGTATTTTAATAAAACTTTGGATCTTGTTTTTTGTGTTAGGTGCTTGATGGTACAGTATATTATTTTATATGGCTGTCTCTATTTTGTGTTTTTAAATCAGTTTTGATTATAGAGAGATCAATATGCCAGTATGCTGCTGAAGTATTATCTGGTATTCAAAAATATTAACATTGTGCAAAATAGGAATTTGTTAGCATTTTAAACATTACTGAAATTTTTTTTTTCTTCAAAACCTGTACTGTAAAACAAGGGTGCCATTGACATTGTTTTTCCAGGTACAAAAGTTGTTTCAAAATTCTCTACAGTATTATGTTTACATAAAGTATTAAAGTCATCTTTGAATATGCTTCAAAAATATTGTTCTTACAGTTGTATAGATATGATTTCCAAAGTAATTTTGATGTCATTTGTGAACCAAGATGAGGCACTCGTCCATTTTAACAGTGGTGCGAAGACTGTCATCTTGGAATTTGGTGCAGCATTTTGTATATTAAGACATTTTGAATGTGAATTGGTGTATTACTCAGGTATTTTTATAAGCTTTATATTATTACTACCTTTCGATCAAACTATTTTGACAAGTAGGTTTTTACAATCGCATAGATTTTTTATTTGACTTTTATCTTTATAAATATTTACATAAATGATACTTTCCTAAATGAATTTCAGCTTGAGGTTTTTCTTTTCTTTTTTTCTAAGTTGCTTCCTTAGCACATAATCAGATGAGGTTAACCTCATTGGACGTTGTTTATAGTATTTTAAAGCAAACATGCCTCTAAGTTATTGTACCTGAAATTGTGTCATCCATAACCAAGTGCAGTTTTGTACAGATTATCTACCTCATTCCACAGAGATTTACAAAAGGCAGACATCATTTTGATTCAGGAATGTTTGCAGTTAAGTATAATTTTCTTTGTGTGAGGAAACTAAATATTCCATACAGTAAGTAGCATTGTGTGTAAATGTAAATTCACTTTGTTCAAATATTGTCCTTTTTATATTTTCTAAAATTAGCTATACATGTATTGCAGGCAAGATGCCTTATACTGAATATCCATAAAAGACCTTGGTTTCACCTTGTAAACTATAGATCTTTTATATCTTCTTGACTTATTGCTCTTTATTTATCGTTGAAAATTTAATTGAAATATTCCCAGAGCTGCTGGACAGATATGTCATAGGTTACATATTGCTTAAAATGAGTGTGTCATGAAAGTAAAACTTTCTATACACCAGTTTGTCAACATGTTTGCTTAAAAAAAAAAAATTTTCTCAACATATGAAGCAGGGTACTGATGCACAGTCTTTACCAGACACAATGGCCTTCATCATACATTATTCTGAATGAATGTAAATTACCCTGCTGCTGAAAGGAAACTAACTGCCAGTGTGTTTACATGCTGCAGATGTTTTCTGGGGAAGCAGTTAGTGGCTGCCTATGTTGAAAACCTTAGATTTGCCCAAACAATTTTAGCAATAATGTGAGCCCATATTGTGTATGCCGGCTTGTGCGCTTAATCCTGGGTGATAAATACAAAATTTTCATCCGAGTATCAAAAATTGTGGTACTAAAGGGAAATGTAGGAGTCTGAAAGTAAGTTGTAGCAATGGAACAGCAGTGCTTGTGTGTGGATTTGGTGAGTCTGTGGGATATGGATGGAGGTTGTCAGAAGGATGGCCAGATAAAGTAACTTAGCTTCTTAATTACTTAACAGGTTATTGTCCAACAAATTTACCAAAAAAGTAATCTTTAACTATGAAAATATATAATTGCTATTGTTAATATTGTTACTTCAGGTTACGTGGAAATTCTTCCAAACCTCTAATTCTGTATGGTCTTTCATTTTCGCTTTCATAGTGTTTTTATTTTGTTGAAAAGTAATTTACTAAGTGTCTATTTGAACAAAATTATTTTGCCTAACCTCATAACTGTTTATATTCCAGTTTACAAGATGGAATTTAAATGGGCTCATCAAATTTTGGGTTAATAATCATGGCTTCATTTTGTGATAGATGCAGTACATAAAGAGTGCTCCACTTTGAAAATGCATTAGTTTTCAAGCATTTCTGCTCAGCATTTTGTTGGATAGCTCTGCTAGTTATCAGTGTGCTTTGTAAATTGCATCGTATTAAATTATATTTCATTTATGGAATAAAACTTTAAAGTACCCACAAATATTGAGCCCTATTTATAAAAGCAATATCAATTAAACTTGCAGCATTAACTAGCATGGAAAGTTTATTTAAGAATGTAAAACTCAGAACATGAATTAGAAAGGTTTAGGAGATGTGGTGTATGAGGGTTTGATAAGTTTTGACAAAAAAAGATTGTCCAACAGATTCTCAGGTTGAAAGTGGTACTTATGAAAATTTTGGAAAAGGTCTGTATGCAGCACATACTGATATGAAAGACATTAAGGTTAGAGATTTATGGTGTTTTTAGTATAAGAGACAACTACCAGTGATATTTACCCCAGATGCTTAACATGCTCAAGTTTAGTCCATTAACAGTATGTTGACCTTAGTTCCATTTTACTCTATCCTCCGCATGCCTTTCACCCACCTTTATGTTCAGGCCCTGATCATTTTAAAATCTTCTGTGTTCCATCCTTCCATCTCCAGTTTAATTTTCCATTCTCCATGTTTCCTCCACTTCTGACATGTATATCCTCTTTGTCAACCCTTCCTCTTTCATTCTATACATATGTCCAAACCATTTCAGCACAGGCTCTTCTGTTTTCTCACCACATTCTTTTTATTACCACACAACTCTCCTTCCCTTCATTACTAACTCGATCAAACTCCCTCACACCATGTATTGTCCACAAACATTTCATATTCAACTCGTCCACCTTCTTTACACTTGTTTGTCATTTCCCACATTAGTAACGTAGTACCACAACCAGGCCCCACGAACCTTTCTATGGTTACCCAAGCCACAGCACATGCCTTGGTTCATTCCATATATATATATATATATATTTTTTTTTTTTCAAACTATTCGCCATTTCCCGCGTTAGCGAGGTAGCGTTAAGAACTGAGGACTGGGCCATTGAGGGAATATCCTCACCTGGCCCCCTTCTCTGTTCCTTCTTTTGGAAAATTAAAAAAAATTGAGAGGGGAGGATTTCCAGCCCCCCGCTCCCTCCCCTTTTAGTCGCCTTCTACGACACGCAGGGAATACGTGGGAAGTATTCTTTCTCCCCTATCCCATATATATATATATATATATATATATATATATATATATATATATAGCTTTGCGGAAGATGAAAGCCGGCAAGGCAGCAGGTTTGGATGGTATTGCAGTGGAATTTATTAAAAAAGGGGGTGACTGTATTGTTGACTGGTTGGTAAGGTTATTTAATGTATGTATGACTCACGGTGAGGTGCCTGAGGATTGGCGGAATGCGTGCATAGTGCCATTGTACAAAGGCAAAGGGGTTTAAGAGTGAGTGCTCAAATTACAGAGGTATAAGTTTGTTGAGTATTCCTGGTAAATTATATGGGAGGGTATTGATTGAGAGGGTGAAGGCATGTACAGAGCATCAGATTGGGGAAGAAGAGTGTGGTTTCAGAAGTGGTAGAGGATGTGTGGATCAGGTGTTTGCTTTGAAGAATGTATGTGAGAAATACTTAGAAAAGCAAATGTATTTGTATGTAGCATTTATGGATCTGGAGAAGGCATATGATAGAGTTGATAGAGATGCTCTGTGGAAGGTATTAAGAATATATGGTGTGGGAGGCAAGTTGTTAGAAGCAGTGAAAAGTTTTTATCGAGGATGTAAGGCATGTGTACGTGTAGGAAGAGAGGAAAGCGATTGGTTCTCAGTGAATGTAGGTTTGCGGCAGGGGTGTGTGATGTCTCCGTTGTTGTTTAATTTGTTTATGGATGGGGTTGTTAGGGAGGTGACTGCAAGAGTTTTGGAAAGAGGGGCAAGTATGAAGTCTGTTGGGGATGAGAGAGCTTGGGAAGTGAGTCAGTTGTTGTTCACTGATGATACAGCGCTGGTGGCTGATTCATGTGAGAAACTGCAGAAGCTGGTGACTGAGTTTGGTAAAGTGTTTGAAAGAAGAAAGTTAAGAGTAAATGTGAATAAGAGCAAGGTTATTAGGTACAGTAGGGTTGAGGGTCAAGTCAATTGGGAGGTGAGTTTGAATGGAGAAAAACTGGAGGAAGTGAAGTGTTTTAGATATCTGGGAGTGGATCTGGCAGCGGATGGAACCATGGAAGCGGAAGTGGATCATAGGGTGGGGGAGGGGGCGAAAATTCTGGGAGCCTTGAAGAATGTGTGGAAGTCGAGAACATTATCTTGGAAAGCAAAAATGGGTATGTTTGAAGGAATAGTGGTTCCAACAATGTTGTATGGTTGCGAGACGTGGGCTATGGATAGAGTTGTGCACAGGAGGATGGATGTGCTGGAAATGAGATGTTTGAGGACAATGTGTGGTGTGAGGTGGTTTGATCGAGTAAGTAACGTAAGGGTAAGAGAGATGTGTGGAAATAAAAAGAGCGTGGTTGAGAGAGCAGAAGAGGGTGTTTTGAAATGGTTTGGGCACATGGAGAGAATGAGTGAGGAAAGATTGACCAAGAGGATATATGTGTCGGAGGTGGAGGGAACGAGGAGAAGAGGGAGACCAAATTGGAGGTGGAAAGATGGAGTGAAAAAGATTTTGTGTGATCGGGGCCTGAACATGAAAGGAGGGCAAGGAATAGAGTGAATTGGAGCGATGTGGTATACCGGGGTTGACGTGCTGTCAGTGGATTGAATCGGGGCATGTGAAGCGTCTGGGGTAAACCATGGAAAGCTGTGTAGGTATGTATATTTGCGTGTGTGGATGTATGTATATACATGTGTATGGTGGTGGTTTGGGCCATTTCTTTCGTCTGTTTCCTTGTGCTACCTCGCAAACGCGGGAGACAGCGACAAAAAAAAATATATATATATATATATATATATATATATATATATATATATATATATATATACTGAGGAGGGTGGGTGTGTTGGAAATGAAATGTTTGAAGACAATATGTGGTTTGAGGTGGTTTGATCGAGTAAGTACTGAAAGGGTAAGAGAGATGTGTGGTAGTAAAAAGTGTGGTTGAGAGAGCAGAAGAGGATGTGTTGAAATGGTTTGGACATATGGAGAGAATGAGTGAGGAAAAGTTGACAAAGAGGATTTGTGTGTCAGAAGTGGAGGGAACGAGAAGTGGGATACTAAATTGGAGGTGGAAGGATAGTGGAAAAGATTTCGAGTGATCTGGGCCTGAAGGTCAGGAGGGTGAAAGGCGTGCAAGGAATAGAGCGAATTGAAATGATGTGGTATACCGGGGTCGACATGCTGTCTTTGGATTGAACCAGGGCATGTGAAACGTCTGGGGTAAACCATGGAAAGTTTTGCGGGGCCTGGATGTGGAAAAGGAGCTGTGGTTTTGGTGGATTACACATGACAGGTAGAGACTGAATGTGAACGAATGTGGCCTTTGTTGTCTTTTCCTAGCGCTACCTTGCGCACATGCAGGGGGAGGAGATGCCATTTCATGTGTGGTGTGGTGGCAATGGGAATGGATGAAGGCTGCATGTGTGGATGTGTATATGTGTACATGTCTGTGTATGTATACATCGAAATGTATAGGTATGTATGTGTGCGTGTGTGGGCATTTATGTATATACATGTGTATGTGGGTGGGTTGGGCCATTCTTTCTTCTGTTTTCTTGTGCTACCTCACTAACGCAGGAAACAGCGTCTGAGTATAATATTTAATAAATAAGATGTATACATGCTTGCTTTCATCCACTCAATGCCTTGCTTCCCCACAGGAAATGGCACAGATGCATGAAAGAAAAAACAAATAACACACTCTCCTCTTCTCGCCCACACCTGATTGTGCCACCCCTTGTGTCAAGAAATATGAAGAAAGGCCACAAATATGTATTTTAAAAATTTTAAAACAGGTTTTTCCACTTCAAATATTTATAAATACTTTCCCTTATCTTTCCCTTTCCCCTTTCATTAACCTCTCTGTTTCATTTAAGGCCTGACCTTGATTTGGACTTTTGCATATTACTAGAACCCCCAGTGTATAAATATATGTTGTTATTATTATTATTAATCGTAAACATTCACCATTTCTCACGTTAGCGAGGTAGCATTAAGAACAGAGGACTGAGCCTTAGAGGGAATATCCTCACTTGGCCCCCTTCTCTGTTGCTTTTTTTTTTGGGAAAAGTGAAAAATGGGAGGGGAGGATTTCTAACTCCCACTCTCTACCTTTTAGTCGCCTTCTATGACACAGGGAAGACATGGGAAGTATTCTTTCGCCCCTATTATTATGATGTTTGATTGCCATTTCCCACATCAGTCTGGTAGGGCCAGAAACAGACGGAGAACAGTCCAGTCACTGGTATACACATATATAAGTAAATGCCCATATACACACATATGCATACACAGACATATACACATTTACACACGTAATATTCATGCTTGTTTTCATCCGTTCCTGGCATTACCCCACCCCAAAGGAAACAGCATTGCTACCCTCTGCTCCTGCGAGGTAGCACCAGGACAACAGACAAAAAGACCACATTCGTTCTCTCAGTCTCTAGCTGTCATGTGTAATGCACTGAAACCACAGCTCCCTATCCACATCCAGGCCCCATAGACCTTTCCATGGCTTACCCCAGACGTTTCACATGTCCTGCAAAGATGATAAAGATTACTTTGTTGCTCTGCTATCTTATATGGCAGATCCTCTAAAACCTATTTTTAGCAGATGCTTGTCCACCAAATATCAAAGATACAGAAGTTATGATCACATTTTGTCGCCCTTTTAGTAAGTGTATCACAGAGTATCACACAGTGGTATTAAGATTGTGGCCTACTGTTGGACATTGTTCTTATGTTATAGTTAGCGACATTATTCTCAAGTAAAAATGTGTTCATGTAATTAAGTGTTAGATTAAGGCATGTTAATTTTGCAATGCATTAAATGTTTCAAAGACTGACCTTATAGTGGGATTTTGGGTTTAGATTTTCAAAAATGCCATCAAATGGGTTACTCCTTTTAGACGTTATTTTAGTGGCGTCAGTGTCTTGCTTAAAATGGGCTTAAATCATATCCCTATAGCATGTAGCAAGTCCAAGACTCTTCATGACTGACTACTTAACACATTCAAAATAATTTTTGTTTACTGTCAATGCATTTAAGGTCAGCATAGATTATATCCATTAGGTTTCCAAACCCTAGTGAGCAAAACCAAACCTTATATTTTCCATACATTCAAAGACTCTACATTACTGGAATTTTGAATTTGAAACCCTCTTATTCTTTATGAACAAATTTGAAGTAAAGAATGTGCTAGACTTGCCCTCTGCCAGTGACCCTATTAAGATTTGAGGCACTAAAGGCTAAGAAGCAGCAGTAGAGTTCTTTAGTTATGGAGAGACTGTTGCTGTGTCCACCCCTATGAGGGAGTTCCAATTGAAACATGGCAGAGAGATAGGAAGATAGATGGATTCAATTAAATTTTGCATTAGTTTTTAAAGATAGATTGATTAGCCTGCAGAGTTATGTCATATATGACTAAAGTTGCTAGGTGGAAACTATCCCTTCTATATTTATGTAATCATGGCATGACTTCAATATTTGTAATCCTTAGGTTTTCATCATATTCATACTGATATCTGTAACTTATAGCATACAATGTCTTAGTGTGTTATAGACCTGCATTGCTGCAATTGGCATCCTGCTATGTCTTGTATTTGTTTACACAGTGACAAACAAAATTCTTTGGAAGGATTCTTTATGGGCCTCTGTGCTGTCAGAAAATGTCTTGGACAAAACTATGTAAAGAGGGACAGACTGCCTCAGAAGTAATTCTTTACTTTCAGATCAAATCATAAAGTATGGCTAGATAAAGGGTCCTTTTTTATGAGAAAATTTGTTGAAGGGAAGTAATAAGAAATCAGTATATCGTTGATCTCAAATTGGTTAATGAAAGGCAGCCATTTAAAGTTATTTAGTAAGGCCCATTGATTAAGGATTTATATTAGTCCTTCTGTGTCAAGTCTTAACTACATGATTCTTTTTTTTTTTATGTAAAGTCTGGAGGGATAAAATCCCTATTAATGTAAACTGGAAATTTGTTGCTTTAAGGAGATTTTTATCTAGTTTTCAAGAAATCAAAATTTTTAATCTAAAATTAATCTAAAACTGAATACAGAAATTTAGTATAGTTCCTTAAGCTAGTAGTTATGAAATAGATACTTTTCCATAAGAACTTTTACTTGTATTTCATTAGTATCAAATGCAGTAACTCATTTTTTATGGGAAGTCGCATATGAAATGTTACAGGAGAGACCGAGTGTGAACTAATGTGGTTTTTTTTTTTTTTCCCTGGTGCTACCTCACTGAAGGGGGGACAGGGGATGCTATTTCCTGTTTGGCGGGGTAGCATCAGGAATGGATAAAGGCAGGCAAGTATGAATATGTACATGTATATATGTATCTGTACGTGTATGGGAGTTTATGTATATATATGTGTAAACGAATAGTATGAAAGAAAGAAAGAAAAAGATGTGTACTCGAGTGGATGGGCCATTCTTCATCTGTTTTCTGGCACTACCCTGCTGATGTGGGAAACAGCGATTAAGTATAATAAAAGAATATATATACTTATACGCATAGATGCTCCCTTATTTTTTCTCCTCTTTCTTTTCTCTGGATATGTGTGTATATTTTATCTTCCAGCAGTAAGACCACATTTCAGAAAGAGGTCCATGATATTTACATTGCGTGAGTGAAATATACCCCCACAACTATTTGTTTATCTGTATTCATGAATAATTGTAAAGGGTTTGTTTATTTATTACCAGTCATAATTTCTTGATGGATGGCTTTAAATTCTTTCATACAAAGTATATTATAAAGTGAGGTATTTAAGGGCTTGGAAGGGGCAATTTTGATGTTTAAATCTAAAGTAGAAACCAAAGGGGTTGCTTTCTTAAGTGTGAGGTGCTTCTCATCCTATTTAGGACAAACAGCATGTCCTTCCCCTCACTTTTAGTTATTGATTCTGTATCAGCCATTCTAAAATGCTACAGTTGACAGACTTATTACTGCTTAAATCAGCAGACACAAATTGATGAATGATCACATTGTTAGTACAAAGCAGAGTTTCATCTGCAGGTTGTAATTGTGAGTTTGTAAGTAAACTGTGCCAGTGGATGGGAAGGGAAGGACACTTCATGTTTGTGAGGGAGGGATAGGTTGAGTTTGTTATGTGTGCCTTTTTTTGTGAGCATTCTGATGTGTTATGAGTGAAATTAATGTTCTAATGTGTTATGAGTGAAATTAATGTAATATATTAATTCCTTTTAACCCCTTTTTTATTTTAAGTTACAGTGAGTAAATTAAAGATACTGCAAAGCAGCTTGGTCATGTGTTCAGTCTGGTATGTGTAATGTGTCACCTGTTTTCAGCATGTTACAGAAAAACCTCTTGCACACTACATACAAAGCAAACCATGTGATTTTATTTTCAAGGGGTAGCGAGAAGCAACAGTAATCAGACATGATGAAACTTATGGCAATCTGTAAATTTGATTTTTCTACGTATGATTTTTTAGCCTGTTTTATGTACTTTTTTCATGCTGTAGTTACCATCATGCCAAAATTACTCCTCTCCTGACTCTGGATAGATTCAGTGTTTATTTAACAATATTAAATTTTTAGGTTATACAGGAAACTGTGTTGTACGCAATAACCAGTGTTCTGTGAAAGGATTTGACTTTCTCTTCTTTACAACTGTAAGTTGAAAAACATCTTTGCACGTTATGAAATGTATCATGTATAATTCATAGGCTCGTGCCTGTATTTCGGAACCATAATGCCATTCTGTGCTAGTTTCATGCAAAATTATTTCCTTGCTTGACTGGATCATTATAAGCTTTTAATAATGAGTTTTTTTTTCCATGTATTACACAGCTATATAGGTAGATTGAGGTTATATTGTGGCTGTGTACCTTGAAGGTGAAATTCTGTAACTGCTACATTATAGCTAAAAAGGATGATGTAGTCCTGAATAGGTTTCACTATCCTTGTGATATTATTTCTGTTCCTTGTAAATTCATAGATGAGCATAATTTTAAGTGAAAATATTTGCAATTTTTTTCATGGAGTGGAATAACTAGAAAACTTTTTGGATAAACTACCTCACACAGTATTGTAAGTGTAATTGATTCATGACTTTTGACTTCTGATGTTGATGCTTGACTTCTGATATTGATGCCTTTTCCACCACTTTTTATTTAAACTACTGTACATGAAAAAGTACATAAGCTAAATGTTAGTTTCAAGGGTGCTGTTGCAGCTCTACACTGCCCTACTGATGCAAGTAAAAGTATATGCTGGGTTACAATTACTACTGTTTTAATGCAAGTACACCATTTATACTTTGTGTAAAATAACCTTGTGGAAATAATTGCACACTATTACATTTACAAGCATACATCTGTTAGTAATTGCACTGGTCTACTTATATAATTAACCGTAAGCAGGCAAAGGTGTATATATGATCTGGTTTGTGACTGTCTGGTCATATGTGTTGAGATATGTGAGAATTTTTGTCTGCTTACAGATGCACCAGTTGGGACACTTTCATACACACCAAAGCATACAAGGCAGTATTTTTGAGTGATATTCAAAATGACCATATTGTGTTGAATTGAGGGGTATTGTAGTAGGGGTGACTTTAAATTGATAATCGCTCATTTTACAAAACACTTATCTCCAAAGTGTCATTGCCTCTAATTCAGCTGAATTGTTATCCAGGAAAGTAGCGGATCTTAGTCGAGTTGAAAAGTCTTTAACAGAAATTTACTTGAGCCTCCTGGTCACTGTCATGGGTATGTTTTCAAATTATATGAGGGGATACTTTTTGATACAGAAGCTTGCTCTACAACAATTATTAGTAATTTTTTTGTTTTTTGTTTGGATGCACTTTCTGTAGTGATGACCTGCTTGGTACTGGGATGAAGTAACACTTAATCAATTTAGTTTGATACACACCTAAGTGGCCATTGTAGAAACTGCCAAATATTTCATAAATAATCTACTCTCGCTCTGATTACTTACAATACAGAATATTTACTGGCTGTACATATGGATCACATAAGTGTAAATTATGAAAGCTTGTTATGTCACTGCCTGTATAGTGGACTTATAAAGAAAGGGTGCAGTGTATTTAGTAATATGGTGTACTAAGCTTGTGAACTTGGATCAGAACAAAGTATGAACAAAGTTTTTGGCAATTCAACATTGGGGCGTATGAGAAATATACTTTAAAAGTGCAGGGTACAATAAGTATGCCCTTAATGAATATCAACATATATTTGAGAATGGTGGCTCATGCAGAACATTACCCAGACGTGACGGCATCTATAAATGTTCATACACACTTTTCAACAGAAAGATGAGTAACTTAAAATAATCTTTAAATGTCTATGAACTGTATTTACATTTGAAATTCACTTGTTATAAAATTTCAACCAAAGAGTACTGTTCATTTGAACTTGTACCAGCATTTAAATTTCAACTATTAATATATGTAATTATCTATATGAAATGAGGTACCTATGCCAAATCTTCCATAAAGACTAGACTAAATAGTGTGTGTGAGGATTTGACTCGTTTCAAAAATAATTGATACCATGAACATGTATTGCGAAGTCTTTGCTGGCCAACACTAAAAAGAAGTAAATTTGAGCAAGATTCCAGTATAAATTAATGATGTTAATATTTGAATTGCATGTGAAAAAGATGTTTTAACCTAATAAGCATTTGATTTTCCTCGAACGAAAGCAAAAAAAAAGTAGATACAGATGAACTCCAAATATGATTTTTGCAAAGATTGTATCAAAGAGATTACCAAGATGATAATGTCTAGTGTAGACCTTATCTTTTCCATGCAAAATAACATATTTTCTGTTATGTTGAAGCATAGATACGAACTTGCATGCATGCATGCATACATACATACATACATATATATTCACATAAATGGTGTGTACTTGCTCAAAACTACTGCTTTCAAGCATAGATTTACTTGAGTGTGATGTGAAGATTCTGCTAGTTTTTAATATTTATTGTGTAACTTAGTTAAGATATCCTTTTGCCACAATCTTTTAAAACCTTCTTGTAAGTAGTGAATAAAGGAAAACAGCACTGCAAAATTAAGATATTCTACAGCTTTTTTGAAAACGCTGAAAAATGATACATGTAAGGATTTGGAGATGAATGAGAATACATGTATCTGGTAGTAACGTGCAGTGTCATTTGAAATCTATTCATAAACTATAGCATGTATAAGTAAATCCAGTCTCTGAAATGGGAGGATTTTAATTAGTAATGCTGTATGTGTTTTAATCTGTTAAAGATATGGTTTTGTGAGCCTTGACAAGGCTCTGTGCTATGTACAAATGATAAATGGAATAAAAATACATTTGAACTCCTCTCAGGCTGTATGTATTGTCAATTTTTATACGAGATCATTATGATGATTTCTTGAATGTGATTTTGTTAGGAGTTCTTGTAGGTCTTGCTTCATATTATTTGTGATGCTATTTTGACATTTTGATAAATTATACAAAACTGCCCATAATTTTCCTTGGCAGCATTAAGTTTTGGCCTTTGTGCAATTACGAAAATAAAAGATAATGTAATAAATTCAAGAAAAAGGAAGTATTTTAATTCTTACCCCAGTAGGTAACTGTAGGTCTTCTTTTCTGTCTTGTGGATTAAGAATTTAGAAATTGTAAACAATCATATTACAGTATAATTAAAACATTCTTCATTACGTAACTCTGTAAAACTTATTGGCCTGTTCTCAACTACTGGCAATTTGCATATTATCTTTTCATTTATCAGTGAAAGGCATGCATGGGATAGTGAATTTTTGGATGTGGTATATAGGGGTTGACAGCCTGTCATTGGACTGAACCAAGGCTTGTGAAGCAGCTGGGGGAAACCATGGAAAAGATTAGAGAATGGATGTCAAAGAATGTGACCTGCCTTTGATTTTATCTGATGCTACATCATTAACGTGGGAAACTATCTTTTATGAAAAAAAATTGATTCATCTAAAATTTGCCTGGGACATTGCTCTACAAACAAATTACAAATGCCTACTTCGTCATTTTGCCTAATCCTTTATGAAATGCAAGTCTGATTATTTACATTCCAATACATGTATAGACTGAAAAAATAACAACAGAAAGGGAAAATATATCTCGGTCATTAGTTTGGTTTGTTTCATCATGGAATACATAATGGGGCTGATTGCTTAAAGTAGATACCGAAGGTTTAAAGTAGAATTCCAGTTTGTACTATTTGGTGGGCTTTTATATTATTCAACTGTTATGGTGCTCCATTTCATTAAATTTGTGGACTCTGAATTCTGGGGGAGCCTTGTGTGTATATTAATGGTGTATAAAGTGTTTCAAGTTAACAGCAGCAGACAGTTTTGTTGTCAAATCATATGGTTTCAAAGGAATAGTTAAGTCATGGGGAAATTAACATAAGTGTTGTGTGTGTAAACATTAGATTAGATGTTATCAATTTTCCACAATGTTTTGAATTGTGTAGTGAATTCATATGTTAGTACAAGGTATATGTTTTCTGCACTTAATTATTTTATGGAAGTTTTCTTATTTCTAAAAATATATTGGTAAATATTGGCGTAAAAAAAAAATATTGGATAACTGTATTTTAGCACTTTGAACAACAAGGTTTCTTAGTGATAGTTTTTCTATGATAATCTATTTGATACTATGAATTGCTTTTGAGTTTTTTGTATGAGAAGTTATTTAATACTATGAATTACTTTTGAATTTTAAGATCATAATTCTAGGTGATAATGCTCAACTGCCTTAAAACTTATCAGTCTGTCTATCTGTATCTCTGATGCTTGTTCCCTACGGGAACTATTACCAAGGGTTGGCCAGGGAAAGTCTCTACTTATCTTTGTCCTTACTGCCTCCTTTCCATACATTGCCATAAAATGCCCCAGTAACTCGTGCAATGAGTACATTCTCTTTTAATCTTATTCTTAAACAAGATCTTGCTATTCATTATACTACTACAGCAGAAAAAAATTTGATCTTACCTTTGCTCATTTGGCAGTCAAACCAGTCCACATTTATATCTTTTTTCATGTTTATTCCAATTTAATATTTACAATATTCCTTGGTAAAAGTCATCATTATCTTCTTGCCCATAAACTTCTCAAAAAATTTCAAAGGTGAAATAAGCGCTGCAATAATGATGATAAAAATGAGGAATTTTATCAAAATGGATCAAAGGCTTGAGTATGATCATATAAAGCTTTTGGTAGATGAAGTTGGTCTAGATGATAGTGATACATGTCAAGAGATGGATAAATGAATTGAGTGATCTAACTAAGGCTAAAGATCTTACAGACAATGATGCCATTGGAAAAATCTTTTTGTCATGACTGATGAAGTTAGTTTGTGTAAGTTAGTTTTGTGTAAAGGTGGTATGAATGGAGACTACTCTTGCCTGAAAAAGAGTTTCAACTAAGCACCATAGACATGGGCTGTGGATGTGTGAAAGAACCAAGAGGCTGTATGCAATTAGACCCCCCCATGTAAATGCAAATGGGAGTTGAAGATACTGGACTAGAAAAGATGGATTTTGTGAATCTACACTGGTGCAAAGAATTTTTTTATAGTAATTCCAGCAGATGTAGTGTATCAATGAGAGTTTAAAGTATTGTGAATATTGGACACATAATCATGCTCGTATCAAAACCTGTAATACAGCAGTAATGTTTTGATCTTTGTTTCATCCTCTGTTCCAGGCAAGCTTCCAACTTAGCTGGTCCAAATTACAGTAAAAATCGATGCATTACCTGAATTTAAGTGCACATTCAAAATAAGCTGCTGCATTGTGCCATAGACTCAACTGGTGAAGGGATCACAGCAGAAAACAAGAACCAGGATAACTTGAGCTAATTACTTTTACTATGGGTCCTTTTTAATCTCAACTGTGAAAATAAAAAAAAATCTTTTGAAAAGTAGTGGAAAAATTTTTATCAAAAACAGCTCACCCCACAAAAGACAATCAATAATGCATTAGTTACATTTTTCCAGTTGGAGAAATGTGCTACCATGAATATATATTTCCATTGCAAATGCTTTTCTTGTACATCTCGACAGTATTTAAGTATAGTTTCCATCATCACTGACATACATATTTTGAGCCAAGACATCTGAAAACTCTGTGCATTTCCCACTTTAGTTATAGGTGGGTAATTTTATAAGTGCTACATGTAGTATTTTATATTCTTAAAAAAGATTACTGATCATAAAATATAAACAAACACACACTGCAAAATATTTGCTTTGATATATTGACTTTAACATTTCTCACTTCATTCCCATTGAATGGAGTGGATTACAAAAAAATGCATTCCTTTAAAATTCAGATTTGCTGTATTCCAAACAAAAACTATGATTCCTGTAAAACTTAAGGGTCTCAACTTACGAATGGGTATATATTCTTGGACCTTGTTCATAAGATGAACTGTGTGTCAGAAATGTAAAGAAAGTTGATCATTTGCATAAGGTTAGGGTAAATTTCTATTCCTGACTAACTGTTTTAAATGTATTCTGAAATAATTACAGTTAACACATCACATTTAACATTTAAATGAAAAAGAAATCACATTTACATTTCAGCTGTTATTTTATTATACTTTGTCGCTGTCTCCCGCATTTGCGAGGTAGTGCAAGGAAACAGACGAAAGAATGGCCCAACCCACCCACATACACGTCCACATGCACGTATACATACCTATACATTTCAACGTATACACATGTATACATACACACATATACATATACAATACACATGTACATGATACATACTTGCTGCCTTTATTCATTCCTGTCGCCACCCCCACCACACGAAATGACACCCCCCCTCCCCCTGCACGCGTGTGAGGTTGCACTAGGAAAAGACAACAAAGGCCACATTCGTTCACACTCAGTCTCTAGCTGTCATGTATAATGCACCGAAACCACAGCTTCCTTTCCACATCCAGGCCCCACAAAACTTTCCATGGTTTACCCCAGACGCTTCATATTCCCTGGTTCAATCCATTGACAGCACATCAATCCCGATATACAACATCATTCCAATTCACTCCATTCCTTGCGTGCCCTTCGCCCTCCTGCATGTTCAGGCCCCGATCGCTCAAAATCTTTTTCACTCCATCCTTCCACCTCCAATTTGGCCTCCCACTTCTCGTTCCCTCCACCTCTGACACATATATCCTCTTTGTCAATCTTTCCTCACTCATTCTCTCCATGTTACCAAACCCTTTCAATACACTCTCTAATGCTCTCTCAACCACACACTTTATATTACCACACCTCTCTTTACCCTTTCATTACTTACTCGATCAAACCACCTCACACCACATATTGTCCTCAAACGTCTCATTTCCAACACATCCACCCTCCTCCGCACAACCTAATCTATAGCCCATGCCTCGCAACCATGTAACATTGTTGGAACCACTATTCATTCAAACACCCATTTTTGCTTTCCGAGATAATGTTCTCGCCTTCCACACATTCTTCAACACTCCCAGAACCTTCGCCCCCTCCCCCACCCTGTGACTCGCTTCCGCTTCCATGGTTCCATCCGCTGCCAAATCCACTCCCAGATATCTGAAACACTTCACTTCCTCTAGTTTTTCTCCATTCAAACTTCCCTTCCAATTGACTCGTCCCTCAACCCTTGTACCTAAAATAAATCTTAACCATGTATTCCTTTGAAAATATAAGGGGACAGACACTGTATTTTGCAGACAGTGAAATCCATGTAAGCATGCATGCATAAATAGATATATTCTTAACACTCAAACAAAAAATAGTTAACTAATAAAGTATCTGGCAGGAAAAAAAAAATGAACCTTAAAATGAGGAGTTTAAAAGTTAAACAGTTGGGGAAAAGGGGCAAATATACGAACTGAATGAGCAATAGCATGTTAAGAATTTATTCCACTATCTTCCATACACCATCTTTCCAATATCTGAATGCCATCACAATGCTGAGATGTACAGTACTTTATCACAAAGAATAAAAATTTCGCAACATTTTTCTAGCAATAAAAACTAGCATGTATAATTCCCCAAGAGGAGAAAGACCTGAGGAAGCAGGAATGTTACAATGAACAAAACTTTAAAACTATTACTTCTGCCTAAAGTGTTTGTGAAAATTCTAAAGTACAGACATACATCATATATTTTTGATGATGCACTGATAGGAGTACCAACTGAAAGATACAACACTGTATCATACCAAGTAGTTCCAAACAATGTCTGAGGTTAAATGGTAGTCCCAGAAAAGAATTTGCATCAACAAACCTAACAGATGTTTGAAACAACATCACATGCAGAAAGTAATTCCAAGTTTTGCAGGTCCTAACTTGGGTTCTTTTTGATTGTCTTGAGTTAATATATTCTCTTGTCAATTTGCCATGACAACTTTTCACATCAAACATCTTTTATTGCCTAGTGAGTGTAGACCTTATTCCTTTTTGCTCTTCTGCTGCTCCTCCCATGATTCCCCAAATTCATTTACACGGGTCTTGTCAACAGGATACAACCTAAAAAAGAAAAGCACCGAGTAAAGAGATGATACAGTATCAGTATTATGTATCTGAAGTACTTTGATACTTGTTTCCACTTCCTGTTTAAATGCAAGGAAAAACATGCAGAATTATAATTAAGCTTTAATATCTCAAGTTCAAGTGCCACAGACAAATAGGAAACTCCCAAAGTCTCAACTTAAGGATTCTCCATGATCAATTATCTATTATGCATGCAATGGAGGGAACATGGAAAGAAAGTGAAATGTCTCCACATGAGTCATCTGGAAAACTGGAGGGAAAAGTAGAAGCAAAGTTCAAGACTAAAATGAAAGAACTGCAAGACATTACTGTGTAAAGTATACATATGTATGAAAAGAGAATATGCGAGATAAAAATGTGGAATTCCTCCACATCAGCTACCAAAACACTAAAAAGAAAAAGTAATGTTTGAGAGAGCCAAAAATATCAAGTTGCCATATCTTCAACAGAGCTGAGATGCCTATTTTAAGGAGGGTGGGAACATCCCTTAGGGAAGGATACGGCATGTCATATCTAGTGGGGAGACCTTGTTCTTTTCATTTGTAATTTTAAGACTTCTAACAGAAGGCAGCTACTTATGTGACTGCAAAACACTGCCATTAATGCTGATAAGATGTGACATATGGTAACTGAGGTGGAGCTACATACATTATACCAGTAATCATTAGAGATGCACACTTCACATCCTCAATAAAATCTCTGCCTTGAACCACATCCCTATGTGTAGTGTGATATCAAATATTGCAAAGCTTTGCCAATTCTCTTAGCTTCTAATTAAAAGAGACTGCCTATTCCTTTAAGTGTACAACATTTTCTAAATGTTTTCAGTGAAAAAGAACATCCTGAATAAAAAAAATTTTTTTACCATATCTACAACATGTGAATAATAAAAATTCTTACCATCTCTGCACAAGATAAATGAGAAATACCACATCATCTCTGAAACAAGCAACTCTATGGGCTGTTGGCATTGTAATGATGAACGCAAAGAGGTCATCTATAAATGTGTTGAAGGCCTGAAATGACAAAATTATAAACCAATCAACTGATCCCCTTCAATTACACATTTACATATGATAGTATAGTTCTCTATAAAAGGAATACATGTTTTCATGAATGTTCATCTTTTCCTGTGCTTTAGCAAAGTAGTGCCAGGAGTAGATGAAAAAATTACCTTGTTTGCTCACATCCACACTCTAGCTGTAATAGGTACATACTGCACCAAAATTAATATTTTTATTAAAATAATAACACTGTACTCTAATTTCCAACCAGACTGATATCAAGTGAAAGAGCTCTTCTTATGATTAATTCATGGCACTCTTCCATCAGAATTATATAGTGAAAGACAATGATCTGAGGCACCTGGTTAATAGGTGGGTAGGTTCTGGTTTCAGTGCATTATACATGGCAGCTAGAGACTGGATGTAAGCATATAAGGATGCAATTCGTTCCTGATGCTAGCTAAATATTGAAGAAAGCAGTAAAATACAAACAGAAAAGGTTAGTGAGGTAAAATATCCACATATGATGTGAAAGAAATTTTATCGATTCATTTCATAGAATTTTTAATCCTCTAATGGCTGACTAATTTCCTTTTCAAATCACACGAGTTCATTTGAAATTTAACAGATGGCATAACCAGCAATTAAACTAAAACTTTAGATATATCACAAGCTGCTAAGCTAGAAACTGTTCTAATACTAATCTCTAATATTTACCACTGTTTCCACTCCATGGGGAACATCTTTACATGTCTTACAAAAACTTCTATTACTTGCCTCATGAGTCTTGAGTCTCCTGATTCTGAAGTCAGTTGGCTCTAAATTTCTTTACCCCTCTACATCCTTACTTTTATGTTTTGGCTATTTTCTCCCAAGGCCTTCAACTATGTTCAACCTAAGACTATTTGACCTCCTATCATGAGGGACTACTCTCTCCCCATTCATAGACTGAAAGCCTCAACTCACAATTATACCACTGGAATTGAGGGCCTTCTTTTTACCTCCTTAATATTCTAGAAATCAAGTAACCAACACCTGTTCCTGATATTCATGGCCAATCCTCAAACAAACTCACTCTTATTTTTGTCTGAACCCTCCTGATATGGATGCATTATTTCTGCCTCCTTAGGGCTTTCTTATCACAATCTTATCTCAATCACCTCCAATTGCACCCATCCACCATACAACTCTATGCTAACTTTGGCATTGTGGCAGAGCTTATACCCTTCTTGCACAGCATTTATTATAACTTTCCCCAGGACCAGTGCTCTTTCAGTGGCTGTGATGACTGCGGCTGTGCTGACTGTATAGTGGGCATCATCTTGGCTGACATGGAGTCCTATGTTGCCTCTCATTTTTCCTTTGTTTGTTAGGAATCACTGTAAAGCTGCTTTTCATAAAGAGAAAAAGATCTGCTTTAACTCCTTCAAAAGAAATTTTTCTGGTCCTCACTCAAAAGCATCTCCAGAACTGCACAGGGAGTAAAAACTTTTTTGACAGCTGTGGACTTTTGTCATATATTGTGGTGAAAGGGAAAATTGTGTATAACTTCTGTCATACACTCTGGCCAAAAGGTTAATAATTCTTAAATATAGTATTATGAAAAAGATCTACCTATCTGACTTCTTATAAAGCAACCTGCTACAGGTTCCAAAGTGGTTGGATAATCAGACTTTCATTGTACTGCACAACCTTGGCTTGTGCCAAGCCTTTGACAAACCATTCCAATAAGCAGATTACATTCATCAAGAATTTTATATTCAGTTGGGAGATTGCATGTTCTAAGATCTTGCCACTGATGAAAAGTATATGACAATCTGTGATTCCCCACTTATGCTCAACTCTAACCTTATCTTAAGGTACCTCATTAAGTTCCATAGTTTTCATAGTACTTGATGTCTTTAGAAAACAGATTGCATCACTGGGCTTCAGGAACACCACTATCATCAGGGATTTACTAAGTGGTGTGTCAGTAGTGACTGTCTCTAAGCATTTGGAGCTTACTTCTGCAAAAGTGCAAAGCCAGTAACAGTAAGTTGACTTTTTCAAGATTGGTACTGGTAGTTACAACAGTAAGTCTGTGCTATGGAGGAACAGTTTCATTCAAATGAAAATTCCTCTTGAAACAATTATCATAAGCCTAATGTCCATTTGGCATTTGCCTCTCATTGCATTGAGAAAGGCATTTTACACCTCTGCCATCATTAAAAAGCTCTCTTGCATGGCTTCTTACTCTGTGCAACTAAATGGTTTCTACACCATGACTAAGCTACCTCTTACCAACATGTACCTGAACTAAAGGGGTATGCATCTAAACTGAAGGGGTCTCTCCAACTCCTCTCTATTTTGTGGTCTGACTTCCCATTTCATTAAGTTTATGCTGCTGTTCTGCTTTAACATTTCACAGCATATACCTTCATATCTAATGTTCAGACAGATCATAATATACTTACATATTTCATTGTAAAGTACAGAAAAATTTCATAATACTATGATGCATGGTTGCTGAGAGAGTCATACACTTTATGGCAGCTGAGATCTCTCGAGTGAAATTTTACTCAAGTTATGAACAAATACAAACAATCCAATACATACACCACTAACTATCTACTTTTAATAGAAATGAAGCACTAAATACCCACTGCCAATGAAAAAGTAAGCTAGCTTGTTGGGCTGGATGCTAACCTTATACATGAAGGCTTTCCATGGTAGATGTGCTACACTTTTCAGTTTGTAGTTGATAAATAACTGTGGAAGCATGAACAAAAACCCAAAGGCATAGACACCATTCACCAGACTGTTGATTACCCATGAGTACCAACTGCAATGTGGAAAAGTAATCATATGAGAGTACAGCATGATAATCTTACCTAACTTCAAATACTGAGAGGGTTCTGAAAAAATTATGTGCCTTGCACATTTCATCACACACATAATCTTAGATGTTAACTCGAAACCTTCACCGTACAAATGCAAGACAGCTGACTAGGTGTCACATATTCCTCTACAATCTCAAAGTAAATGATTATACTAATATAATTTCAAAATATTAGCTACATAATACCATTAACTCAATAAAAAGTATTTGACAAAAACAGAAACATACAAAAGCATCAGGTGTTACCTATCAAATTTTCAAATAAAAAACAGTATGAAATACAAATTGAATCTTTTTACAGGACTCAACCTGCCCTGCTACTGCAAGAAAGGGAGCCTTGGGTTGCAGGAGCCTCTGGAAAGAGGTCCTAGGTCACACAAGAACACTTTCTTTAAATGAAGTCTTAGGGTAATTATGAATTAATAAAGCGGAAGTGGATCATAGGGTGGGGGAGGGGGCGAAAATTTTGGGAGCCTTGAAAAATGTGTGGAAGTCGAGAACATTATCCCGGAAAGCAAAAATGGGTATGTTTGAAGGAATAGTGGTTCCAACAATGTTGTATGGTTGCGAGGCGTGGGCTATGGATAGAGTTGTGCGCAGGAGGATGGATGTGCTGGAAATGAGATGTTTGAGGACAATGTGTGGTGTGAGGTGGTTTGATCGAGTAAGTAACGTAAGGGTAAGAGGGATGTGTGGAAATAAAAAGAGCGTGGTTGAGAGAGCAGAAGAGGGTGTTTTGAAGTGGTTTGGGCACATGGAGAGAATGAGTGAGGAAAGATTGACCAAGAGGATATATGTGTCGGAGGTGGAGGGAACGAGGAGAAGAGGGAGACCAAATTGGAGGTGGAAAGATGGAGTGAAAAGGATTTTGTGTGATCGGGGCCTGAACATGCAGGAGGGTGAAAGGAGGGCAAGGAATAGAGTGAATTGGAGCGATGTGGTATACAGGGGTTGACGTGCTGTCAGTGGATTGAATCAAGGCATGTGAAGCGTCTGGGGTAAACCATGGAAAGCTGTGTAGGTATGTATATTGCGTGTGTGGACGTGTGTATGTACATGTGTATGGGGGGGGTTGGGCCATTTCTTTCGTCTGTTTCCTTGCGCTACCTCGCAAACGCGGGAGACAGCGACAAAGTATAAAAAAAAAAAAAAAAAAAAAAAAAAAAAAAAAAAAAAAAATAATTTGAGACTTGCAATATATAATTAGAGCTGAATGTGTAAAATGACAGACTGGTTAGCATATGATAAGGATTATAAAGGTAAGGATACATACATTCTCCTACACATCTTAAGTCACTACACATTATCTTACCAGTGGCCAGAAACTGAATGTTTATGCTCAATACTTGGGGCAAGAGTTTATCAAGTTTATTCAGATTATGTAAGTGAAGAAAACATCCTCTATTCATCTATCTATTTCTATAATGCCTACTCCCTTAGGGAACTCCCTCAAAGGGGTGACCATAACAAAAAGTCTCCATTACTGGTGAACTCCAGTGCTGCTTCTTAACCTTTAGTGCCTCATCCTTAACAGGAAACTGGCAGAAAGCAACTCTAGCCCTGTTTTTCAAAGGCTCCTACCTAATGCTCCAACCATCTACTTCTACCTAATAAGTCACTATTAAGAATTATCCACTTTCGAGACATTTCCATTTCATGTCAAGCATGTCATTCAGGTTCTCTTACCTGCAGGGCATAAAGGAAATTTAGTACACTGTACTCACTACTAATGCTGATCAATAAAGTAATATATGCAAAATGTACGTAAGTATAAAAGCCAAAAGAAACAAATTTACCTCTTATGTGGAGTATACATGAGAGAATAGACAGCACCCCCTGCCACTAATGGGTAGAGCAAAAAAGAGAGATACTTGAACCCCTGAGAGTCTAGCTCCTGTGTAGCAGTCTCAGCTGAAGTCCTGGAGGTGTGGAATCTTGGACACCAACCTTCAAACTTTATGTGAAAGGCTTTTGTAACTTTCCACAGCTGTAGAGAATAAAAAAAAGCCAACTGAGTCACTATCTCTAACAATCTCAAAATAATAATTATAACAAATATATTACGTTTTATCCCTGTGGATTGGGGAGAAAGAATACTTCCCACGTATTCCCTGTGTGTCATAGAAGGCAACTAAAAGGGGAGGGAGCGGGGGGGCTGGAAATCCTCCCTTCTCGTTTTTAATTTTCCAAAAGAAGGAACAGAGAAGGGGGCCAAGTGAGGATTTCCAACAAAGGCTCCGTCCTCTATTCTCATCGCTACCTCACTAATGTGGGAAATGGCGAATAGTGTAAAAAAAAATATGTATATTCATAAACCAAGTGGATGGGATCAATAATATCATTTATTGAGTAGAATGACTGCTTTTATATTACTAAGGTTCCCTTATGTAACAGATGGCCAAAACTTAGATAATAGGAATGAAATAAAAAACTAACATGGTCATTACTGGAATCCTTAAGAGAAAACTAAAAATAAATGGCCAAAATATAGTTCTATATGAACTTAAGACCGACACGACATTTCAGCAACATGTAAGACAGCACAGATTAACAGTACTGGAAAAGGGTAGCATATACGGTAGCCCTGCCTCATGACAACATCTCATACTTAATCCTTGGAGGTTGTCCCTGAAAGAAAAACCCCACATTCTTGCTTGCAAGCTGAAAATTAGTGTACATGTAAGATTTCAAGATGTACTGGTAGGGCAAAGTCCATCATCCATACTCTTGTTTTGAGCTTCCTTCTAACATCTTTCCTTCCCCCAAAGCTGGGTCTAGTCAACCTTTGAGGACCAAAATGGTAACTGATAACCTGATAGATTTTTTTTCAAACATCATTCCTCATCAGGTGATCAGTTGCCTTACTGGTCTTCCTAAGTTGATAAGACCCAGCTTTTCAGGGAGTAATGATGTTAAATGGAAGCCCAAATATGACTCCAGATGGTGTACAACACCAAGTCAGTTCATCTTAAAATCTTGCTTGTAGGCATATTTTCTTGCTTTCAAGCAAGAACACAGGCTTTATCTTCTCAACTTCCTAGAACTCATGGTTAGTTACTGGCAGAGGAAAATTTTCACCAGGAACCAAAACAAAAAAATATCACAAAACATAAGGACAGTAACTAAATATTGCATCCCTCCACTCTAATAACACGAGTAAATGAAGTGACAAATTATGTTCAGCTGACTTCGAAAACCATACCCAGCTGCCAGATACATTATACCCCATAATCAAGTACTATACAAGGATTTGGTCTGCATATACAAAATGATTCATGAAAGCCTTATTTTAAACAATCTTTTTTTTTCCACACCGAGACTAATAGTGTGCAAGAATTTAGGTTTGTAAAGTATACCAAGACTTGGGAGAAAAACGTACATCCTCCCAAATCCATATTACAGGTTTTGAGAGCAAAATCACATAGACAAAAAGTTCAAACCTTGAATGGTACCTAAACACAACCCTAACACAAACAGGTCTTCAAATGCCCAGGTTATGGGGATTCAGCATTCATAGCATCAGGATGTGGGAAGAAATACTGTATCATTTTATTCTAATTAACACTTACTTCTATGATTCCTCCAATTCCAGCAGGCACCAAAACCAACATACTTGTGTTCTCATCCATTAGATACAAAAAGATGATTATCTGGGAAACAGCACGCCATGCTACTGAAGATGTAGAGATCCCAGCCATGGTTTTACGGCTTCGCCAAAATGATATATCATTTTTGAAGGCTAGGAAATCAAACAGCATCTGCAATACAAAAATAATGTATTATATCGATTGATCCACAACCCATAAGTAGTAGCAATGGGGGAAATGATTCACAATGGGCAAAAATATTGGCTCTTACTGAGTAACAGCTACATTAATCATCCACAGCACAAATCTGTTAAAAAAATCATTTTTTCCCACACTGGTAAATCATGATGCATCCTTTCAAACTATAAACTTCTTTTCTTTCTTTCATACTATTCACCATTTCCCGCATTAGCGAGGTAGCATTAAGAACAGAGGACTGGGCCTTTGAGGGAATATCCTCACCAGGCCCCCTTCTCTGTTCCTTCTTTTGGAAAATTTAAAAAAAAAAAAAAAACGAGAGGGGAGGATTTCCAGCCATCCACTCCCTCCCCTTTTAGTCGCCTTCTATGACACGTAGGGAATACGTGGGAAGTATTCTTTCTCCCCTATCCCTAGGGATAAATTGTAAATTTATTAACAGAAAAGTAACCAAATCTTTCATTTTTTAAAAATTTCCTCACATAATACCAAAATGCTGAAACTTTCAGTCTTCATATACATGAGGTGAAAATACTTTGAGGGGAAGTTTTCCTCTAAGAATATAACTGAACAATTGAGAAAAATTTAGTTTCAAGTTTTCTTCATTTCTCTCCACTGCATGTTACTCTGCACATGACTAATACCAAACAGAGCAGCTTTCTTTATGCTAGAACACTTTAGATCTTTCCCATTAAATTGTTAACTCTTATGTTAATCATAACTACTGTTGTGTGTCATTGGCACATGTGATGTGTGTCACCTTTCTGAATCTTAATCTTGCAAGATGCAACATATTAAATACTGCAAAAATGCAATAATACATTCCCATCTTCAAGCATTCTAAGAGGGAAAATGGGAAATTTTCCAAGATGTATTTTTGAAAATACACAAAATGTGTGGCCCCTGGGCTGGATAATTGAAAAAGAGAACCCATACTGTGTGGCTCATAAGAACTGATGTAACTATAAGTGGGTTCTATGGGTAACTATCACATGCTTGGTCAGTTTTGGTATTTCCTGAGTAATTTAAATATTTTCATTTTTAAACCCCTACCTGATTCTGATTCATTACCATACAAATTATCCTAACCACCCGATGTTTTTTATGGCATTCAAAATTAAAAAGATTCTTAATTTTACTGAAAGCAGTTTTTCATATAAAGAAAATTTCAGACGCTCATGTGGGAAGGGACAATCTGGTTTGGCAGTTTCATTTCCAATCATTGGCCAACCAGCTGCTATTTCCAGCAACAAACAGCAAAAGTTTCTATGACTTATGTCAAGTATAAAAAATATTCTGAATACTATCTGTGCTCGGTATCCTAATAATATTTCATTCCACATTTTTACAATAATTTTAACAGCTACTAAATTCACTTACATGGAGTGCAGCAACAAGGAAGGTTATGAAAAGGAAGTAGAGATTTGTGTCTGAAAAAATGCCCTTCACTTCATCCAGATCTCTGGGAGTGAAGCCCAATTTAGCCATTGGTGTAAGGGCTCCCTCAAACTGCATCCACAATCTGAAATAGAATTATAAAATTCAAGTAGCAAAAAAAAAATTAAGTTAGTTATAACTTCAGTCCCATCTAATTGTGGTGGTTCATGCGCTTCCAGCTTCTAAATTCACTCTTAATCATCAGCATTGTTTATACATAATTACAGTACTTCTTTGCACTCTAAAGAGAGCAGTCTTGTGAGATTCATATCCCCATCTCCACAATTATTACCAATAATCATTTCCCTGGCATCCTCATCTTACACACCCCTTCTGTTCAGCAGTTTCTATGCTGCATCTGAATCTCTTTCTTGGTGTACCTCTTCTCCTCATGCCTTCAACCATCATATCACCCATTGACATACAACTTAGCCATATCTCTTTAGCAGGCATTCTCCATGTACCTTTGTTATGATAAAGACCCTCACATAAAACAAAGAGTAATAAATCACTTTACCTTAACTTTCCATATGAAATAGGAGCATATCTAAGAGTAAGGTTTGCTTCAATAGATGATGGCTTTAATTCTACCAGATCACGAAGACGAGCACTCAGGCGGTCTACATGAAGTACTGGTAAGTAACGACCCTTGTGATCTAACCTGTAACAGAAATAGTTTTGATTCTAATAAAAATCATTATGTACAGTCAACAAAGAAAATATTGCTACCTTTGGGTTTGATGGTATTCTAAATGAGTCAGAAACAAAGTACATCAGAAGTACTATCCATACCAAAACAACATTACTCTTGTTATGGTACTGTAAGTACTTCTGATATTTTGTTCTTTCACAATAAAAAAGTATCTTAATCAAACAGCAATTGACTCATATCTGAAATAATAATATACATTATTTGCTGATTGAAATACATGTAATTCACACTTTGGTGAAACATTATGTTTATAATAGGTAAAGAACACTGGAAACCTAAAGTGATGAGTTGCCATTTACCAAATATTATATGGTTATGAAAGAAGACAATAGGAAAGTGAAAATGCTGACTAAAGATCATTAGATAATCTAACAGTTTTGCAAAGGGAAACATCTAAATAGGAAGATAAAAATATAATAATGTAATTAGCAGGATATCATTATTTTGCTGATGAGGGTTATATCAAATCAATGCATGCTAATTGTCCATTAATTACAACATTTTGGAGAATGAACAACCATAAATGTTCAAGAGATACAAATCTAGATTCAAACATCTATGAGACTCAAAGATTTATTAGGCAGCTGTGGTTATTCCATTCATCAGGGAACACTCATACAGAATGGGACACAGAAATAATAACAAGAGTTCACATGAAATGTGAATAAAATGAAAAGTAGTATAACTGCGATATTTTTGTCTGGAAGCGTGTGTTCCAGAACTACTAAATTTTCTGAATACTCTTACATTGATCTATATTTCAATCTAATCGTATATTCCTTGTTTTTTACATTTTTTTTTTTTTTGCTTTGTCGCTGTCTCCCGCGTTTGCGAGGTAGCGCAAGGAAACAGACGAAAGAAATGGCCCAACCCACCCCCATACACATGTATATACATACGTCCACACACGCAAATATACATACCTACACAGCTTTCCATGGTTTACCCCAGACGCTTCACATGCCTTGATTCAATCCACTGACAGCACGTCAACCCCGGTATACCACATCGCTCCAATTCACTCTATTCCTTGCCCTCCTTTCACCCTCCTGCATGTTCAGGCCCCGATCACACAAAATCTTTTTCACTCCATCTTTCCACCTCCAATTTGGTCTCCCTCTTCTCCTCGTTCCCTCCACCTCCGACACGTATATCCTCTTGGTCAATCTTTCCTCACTCATTCTCTCCATGTGACCAAACCATTTCAAAACACCCTCTTCTGCTCTCTCAACCACGCTCTTTTTATTTCCACACATCTCTCTTACCCTTACGTTACTTACTCGATCAAACCACCTCACACCACACATTGTCCTCAAACATCTCATTTCCAGCACATCCATCCTCCTGCGCACAACTCTATCCATAGTCCACGCCTTGCAACCATACAACATTGTTGGAACCACTATTCCTTCAAACATACCCATTTTTGCTTTCCGAGATAATGTTCTCGACTTCCACACATTCTTCAAGGCTCCCAGAATTTTTGCCCCCTCCCCCACCCTATGATCCACTTCCGCTTCCATGGTTCCATCCGCTGCCAGATCCACTCCCAGATATCTAAAACACTTCACTTCCTCCAGTTTTTTACATAAATACATGGTTTCTCTCAAAATATCAATTATTTCATTTTATCTTACTTTTCTTCATCTATTCCTGGAACTACCTTTCTTGTGTGAAGGAAAAGAAAGATCTTACTAACAAACACAGAAAGCTTTCAATATAACAGACAGCAGATGTCAGAAGTGGAGGGGACAAGGAGAAGGGGGAGACCAACTAGTGATGGAAGGATGAAATGAGAAAGATTTAGAGTGCCCAGAGCCTGAACATGTGGGAGAGTGAAAGGCACGGATGGGATAGAGTGAACTGGAATTATGAGGTTTACAAGAGGTGATGTGCTATCAGTGGAGTAAACCAGGGAATATACAACAGCATGGAAAAATGATGGAAGGTTCATAAGGCCTAGTTGTGGGTAGGAGGCACATGCCAGCTAGAGAATGTGAGTGAAAGCAGCCTTTCTTCATCTGTTCTTGGTGCTACCTCACTGACACAAGAAGTGGCGAACAAGTATGAAAAGTCATTATCAGTGTTACTTCTTCATACTTTGCTGCTTCTGCATTAGTGAGGTCGGATCAGGAACAGCAAAAAAAAAAAATCACATCCATTATCATTAATTATAGTATTATTATCAGTACCATTATTATTATTACACACAAATGCTTCTCCCACCTTAGAGAGATAGTGTCAAGAACAAATACTGTACATTCACTTTCTAGCTGTCATGTATTAGGTATTGAAACCAGAGTTTATGATCCTTAGCCAAGCTCTACAGATTATTCCAGGGTTTACCCTGACCAATTTGTATGTCTTGTGTCAGTCCACTGACAACAGTATACATCATTGACGATATATATACCGATCTGATCATTCTATTCCACCTACATCTAAACCTCCAGAATGTTTAGACCACAATACTCGACAGCTTCCTTTTCTCTATCCTTCCACCTTCTTGTCCCCTCCACCCTTCCAACCTCCAATTCAGGCATATATCTCTACTAATTCATTTTTTCTCTGCTCATCCTCTTCATATGTCTGAATCATTTCAGCAAACCCTATCCAAGTCTCTTAACAAGACTGCACTTACTACCCCACCTCTCTCATACACTGTCACTCCTTACATGATCAATCTACCCCACAAAAAATACTGTCTTCATGCATTTTATTTCCAACATACCCACCTTTTTCCTTCCTTAATGTAACATGTTATGAAAACGTTTTATAAAACAATACCTTTAGCCTTTATCTTAAATTCATTACATGGCTGAAAACATTTTATATAATGCATTTTGTGGACCAAACTTTTTGTTACCTGGTTACCTATATATCATATAATTATCCATACAAACCTGAGACCATGACCAATATCATATGGCATCTCTTTTTTTGGAAGACTGACAGCATCAGTCAGTACATTAAACACTACCAAAGACTGGAAATGTGTCACTGGCCTCTGACTCTGGGAAGACGCCTTTGTATCCTGAAATGCGAAACAAAAAGGCTCTAAATTATGTTCAACTCAGAAAACATAACTTTCTTATGAGTATCAAAACTGAATAACAGGAAGTTTTTTACAAGATACATTTGAAAGGTTGCACAGAGATAACAAAAACAGCTGTAAATGAAGACAAGAGGTATGCCAGAAAGTTTTTAAACAATTATGAGGTCAAACACGGCACTTACAGAGCTATGATATGAATGAAACTTTAAATGATGTGTGGAAATGGTTAGATTGTAACTGCTATGGTGATGCAGAAGGAGAATAGGGGATAGGAACACCATACAATCAGCCCATACTATAAGTCTTATTATGTAACAGGAGATAAGAACAGTGCACTAGCATAGCCCTCTGCCAGTGGCCTGTTAAGGGTGAGGCACTAAAGGCAAAGAAGCAGTAATGAAGTTTACCAGTTATGGAGACTCTTTTGCCATGGCCACCCCCTTGAGGGAGTTCCCAGAGATAAAGCTAAATAGATAGATTTCACTGACCTTTTTATCTTCACCCAACAAGTTGAAAGTTGTGGCATCAGGAACATGGTACTGTGTCAAGTATGCAAATGCATACACTGACAGCTCATCATTTACCACACTTCCCCAGTCCTGGAAAAAATAAACCATATGTACCAAATGAACTAGGAAGGCATACATTACTGTCAATGCAAAAATTTGGTTAATAATCTACAGGAATTATAATCTCATTTACATACTTAATGAACCTTAGTCAATCTTTCTATATCAAGAACACTTTTAGCACTGTAACAGCAGGGTGGTGTATGCAAACATTCCACTAAACATTTTAGATGCAAACCATCCCAGTATCATCGTCAATAAGCTAACGATGATAAAAAAAAATAAACAAGAGAACTGCATTACCTAAGCTACATCTGAGAAGGAAGCGTTACTTACACTATGAAAGCCTGTTTTGATTTGAGGGCAGCTCAAAATGTATCCATACAGTGAATAAGTAAAACTAAATAAGCCATAAAAGACACAGAGACTATGGGAAACTGAAAGCCACAGGTTTTTAATATATTCAATATATTCAATATATTTAATATATTTTTTATATATCTGAGGTAGCCATATGAATATTACAAAACTCTTACTCACACAGGTCAAACACTATTTTACTCAATAATTGGGATGTTTCCATTATGATTTTACCCTCTTCAATCACTTTGATAGATATAAAACTACATAATGCTACTTCCAAGATACCCAATAACCATTTAGCAACTTTCTCAGACCTATAATGTCACTGTCATGAAGGTGTAAGCACAGCCTTTCAGCCACCAATGCACATTACTCCTTTCTTCATGCTTCCAAAGGGTGAAATTGTTGATTGTTGTTCCTACTTTTATCAGGCTATGGTGGTTTCATCTCATAACTTTTGCTGCTGACATTCAAAGATGTTTAATGTGCGTTACTTTCTTTTGACTGTATTTGAAGATATAACTTGTAAGTCCTTTGATCTGTATCTCAGGCATCATGGACCAGCTAATTTAATGAGGTGTTCATGCATTCTTTAAGCTGATATGACAAACATTACCACTCTGTTTAATTTACATTTACAGTAAAACCTCTCATTTATGACACCCTGTAAATAATGACAGCATCCATCATCAGTAATACAAAACATTATCATCAATCAGAGATGAAATGTTTGATATCATAAAAATGAGAGTGGGGGAAAATCTGATCTGACCGCTATCATTGTTCAGAAGTACTGTTTGATACATAGAATGTGCATCAGTGGAGCTGACTGATACATACCACTGGCCTGATCAGTGACTGGATGGAGCTGTCACCTATTCAGTTCACATATGCACCTCATTATCTTTGGATACCTTTCATTTGTGCTGTTACTTTTTAATGATTTATGGACCCCGTTCTCTGCACAACTTGTACTGCTGTGTGACTAACATCTCGTTATTGTGCAGTACATAGTGTACCTCAACTGGGTTGAGAAAAGAGCTTACTGTGTTTCCCTTGAAGTGTATTGTATTGTGAACTGTGATACAGCTCTCTTGTCATGTGTGCACATCCTTCACTGTACTATTCTGTATGCCTACCCTCTACTTATTTCGTTCATTGGTGTACTGTACTACTGTGGAAATGCATAAGACACTGGAGAATAAGGTTTCTGGGAAGGAGTCAGTTGAATGTATGCATCTCACTGCAAATAATAAACTACAAGTTTTAGATATCCTAGACATTAATCTAGATGAAATATTGTTCACTGCTCAGCTGCTGGTATGGAGGAACCTGTGGCAGGATCTTCATTCATCCTCCACTTTCATCAAAGAAATGTGACCAATAGAGGAAAGTACAGTAATAATATTTTTCATACTGTTTATGAAAAATCTGATACTATGCCATCAGCATATGTATTCAGAGGAAAATAGTGAATATGATCAGTAATTTCAAAGGTTATGTTCATTCTCTCTCAATAACAACACTGATGTGGCAGAAATATTTCGTTTCAGAGAGGTTCTACTGAATATTCCTTTTAATGTAGGATTATGCTTACTGAACAATAACTGGAGTTCACTAGTTATGGAGACTATTGCCATGGCCATCCCCTTGAAGGAGTTCTATTTGGGAACAAGCATCAGAGATATAGATAGTAATATTTTCTTTTATGTTTAATTTCATTCATGAGTTGCACTGGCTTTTATTCATAATAGCAGCAGATCCTTCATGTGGTGTTGTGATACCTTGGCTCATCTGTGGGTAAATACTCTCTCTGATCTTCACAGGGCTTTCTCTGAAGATGAAAAATCAAAAACAATCTTTACAAAGTTAAGACTTTGTGACAGAACATCAAGTTATGCTGCTGTGTAAAGGTTATTAAAAAGTAAAGAAAAATTCACGGAAGTGTGAATGAAAAACAGCTATGACCATTATTAAAATATTAGATACATATACTACAAAAAAAGAAAAGTAAATCCCTACCTCTGGATCAACTCCACGTGAAGTCAAAAACAAATGGAGATAGAGTGTCCCATTGTTTCGCACTCTCTTGGGCACTGGTACCACAACTGATGATTCCTGTTCTGTTTCATAATCAAATTGCTGCACACGATGTACTAATCGAAGGTCACTGGCATACTCAGGCATTTGTTTCTGTGATGTAAATGCCAGCAACTGTTGGAAAAACCGAAAACATGGTAAAATGTTAATTGGCAGCTAAACTTATCCATAACATTATGGGATACAACAAGCCGCTATTAGCAAAAACTGAAAGCTTTTACCATTGTCCTAAGTTAGCTGGAGGTCATTTCTGATGCTTATTCTTATCCCTACTCCCTGTCTCTGACTAATGCTCCTTCTGACATCCAATCAATCTGGCTTTGTGTCAAAATCCCATAGAGAAGCAGAGCCCCTGCTATTTGGTTGATAAAACACTACAAGAACTTAAGTTCCCTTCCAAACAAAAGTTCTATATGAAAAACACTGATGTTTCTTCCACTATCTGGAAGAAAACTGTGAAGTCTCACACCATGAGTATCTAAATGGACTTTCACATTTCAATTGGCTTACTCCGTACATTCTACTATGCCTCACTCCTATGTGAAATCATTTCCATGAGTATAATAAGGACTAACTCTTTCAGTATTGTACATACAGTTGTTTTAATTTTAACATGTTCTCAGTGACTTTTACATACCTTCAAAACTTCAAAAAAGGTTCAAATTATAAGATAATCAAATTACTGTTTCAATGCTCAGATCAGCTCAGCTAATCTATGGCTCAACATTTCCTTGCATCAGTAATGGGTGCCTTTGTTAAGGTATTGTAAATAATTATATATAAATATTAATCACGTGATTGTCCATGATGAAAATTTTGCTCATGTATGTTGACTAGAGGACTATGCTTATGGCATATGTCCATACCTATTACTATACTCTGTAAGTACAGATCTCTTTACCAGAGATATGGATCTTAATTTCAGATCTCTAAGAAAGGGATAACTAACCTGTAGCTTCGGATTATGGGCAATAAGTGGATGTAAGCATTGTGCTGGATTTGGGCAGTCTGGTGGGATGAAGAGTTGCCCTAAAGTCCATGTAGACTGTATAACATAGGCAACAAAGACACCACATATAATAGTTGTCAGGGAAGGGAGCTGGTAGCCAAATACCATCTTCACCTAACCTGTAAAAGAAATGACATATGAAAGAGTCAACTTGCGTCTCTTACGAAGCATCAGTACAGGAAATGGACGAAGGATAATAAAATTAATATCCTGCTTGCAGTATGTCTGTGTCAGGGTTTGCAACAAGAGAGTAAAAGTTCATTTATGTACATTCCAAGCATTATCAGTTATGGTTACCAACACACACTTTCAATAGCCTAACATTGCACATACTTTAAATTGATAATTACTTAAAACAAACACTGCATTCGGTCGGATTAACTTCCCTGTAAGTCTGCCTAAAAGGTTAATTATCTCATGGGCTGAAATATCTGTCTTTACAATCCTCCATTACCTTATGGGAACCAAAATATACAGATGGTTTGTTTATCAGTTCAACTGTTCAGCCGGGTAAACAAACATCAGCTGACACCTGACACGATGGACGCTACCCCAGCCTAGGATCATGTATATAAAACAGTACCCGAACTTACATGATCTGCAGTTGAAATCAAGATTTATCACTGTCTTGAACGGGTAATCGTCTCTGGTATTTTGAGTGTGGTTTAGTATACCTGAAATAACTATTCAGCTTTTCACACCTGAGTGAAATGTTTTGGTTGAAAGCGGTTGTTTACTGTTCACGCAGCAAATGATGATGCTTAGAAACGTCTAAACATACACTAAAATATGAAGTTAGTATTTCCAATAGTAATTAACGTAATCTGCAAAAATAGTATTTAACGTAATCTGCAAAGTAAGTGAACGGAAGACCAAAAATTCTAATGTGTATGTCATTTGCTACTATAATCCATATCTTAAAAAGTCCTTTTGTTTTACACACGTGGATTTTCTCGAACCCAATCAATACATTTGCTTCCCTGCTTACGGACATGGAGTATGCAGCACTGTGATACCTGTACATATACGATTGACATTTCGAAAAACGTTCATCTATGCGCCATTCTACTGACTTCGCACCACATAGTGGCGAGTCAAGAAGTTTATACGTTAGGACTTAAGTATTCATCTCGTGTAAGAGAGACAGAGAGCTGGAAGAGACTAAGGAATAAAATTGAATATCGACAGTAACCAGAAGTAAAAAGGCTTCTTGATGGTAAAAAGGTGAGGTGAGACCTTATAGGTGTAAAGGATTGTCTCTGTACTGTGGAAATAGGTAATTATAACTTCATTCGTCATTCTCTATGATTTCTCATTTCCTATCTCTACGCCGATGAGCCCTTTGTACAGTAACGAAGATGAGGAGAATACAGATCAATAAATTAGGCTTTACTTCTACACATATGGGGTCTCACGAACTTTCTCCCCGAATTTTATTTTTTTATAGTCTATTTGATGGTTATAATCCAACAGAAATGTCTTTAATCGTAAGTTTTTATTTTGAAAAATGAAAGATTAATGCAAGTGAAAAATGTTATACAGCTGACAAAGTGAGTAACAAACTTTTTTTGCATCAACTAGAATCGGTGAGCGAGCGAAGACTGGGACGAAAATCAATAGTGTCTATCTTTCCACAAGTATCCACTCAGTTCCTAAACGCTCCTTTCACTCCATTTCAAAGGACAACTCACAGTCATTCCACAAGTATCCACTCAGTTCCTAAACGCTCCTTTCACTCCATTTCAAAGGACAACTCACAGTCATTCCACAAGTATCCACTCAGTTCCTAAACGCTCCTTTCACTCCATTTCAAAGGACAACTCACGGTCAAAAGATAATCTTCACGTAAGGTACCCTGGCAGCAAAAATGCTCAGGGCTATGAACACTTCTTTATGTATTATTTCTTTAAAAAAGAAGAATCTTATGACCTGTATAAGTCTTATTATATACCATCTGAATAAAAAATATATGCAGTGGCGAGGGAGCCAAGCGGCAACCTTAACCATTAATAGTTCAGTAAATGTCACAGGTTAGAATATGTATAATTAAGTGTAATCTAACATTTCTCTGTCAATTCGACAGACAATTGGGCTTTAGATGTGACACTGTTGGGGCAAAAATGTAAAAGTAGAGAGCTAAGCTTATTTTTTTTTTTCGCTTGTATTTCGACTGATTGTGATATATTTTTCATGAGAACGGGCACTTGTGCTTCTAAGTACCCATAGCCAAGACACGTGGATTCCCTGAGCCTGAACACATGAATATCTATGCGACCTTCCTTTTGTAAAAACTAACCTATGTCTACCCCGCCAGGTCTTTCAACCTATCCACCAAGCAAAATGGATTAGAAAATCATCCTCGGTCTCCTTTACACTACCTATCAAAAGGGATCAAAAGCACTCTGCATTCCTAAGATTCCATGTAAACGCATCTTCGAGTGCAATAAATCCTGATTAAATTGGACTACAAATAGTTACGGGTGTGGGCTGATAACAGATTATTTCACAAGCTCTTACACACTTTAGAAACATTAAGAAATATATATATATATATATATATATATATATATATATATATATATATATATATATATATATATATATATATATATATATATAATGGGACCATATCCTTACTTTGCAAGAAAACATCAATAGTGTTTTAGATTTTGATAACCTATGTCTTACATTTTCTTTGTAACAAAATAGGAAAGTCAGTAACGCAATATACTTGTTACAAGTCTACCATTAATAACACCAGGAATGAAACACTGTCATACACGGTAACAGATGGAAATTCATTACATAACTCTATGTACAATCCGATTGTGATCTCCAGCTCATAATGATTTAAAAAAAGGACGACGCCCTTCCTGTAATACCTCTTTGTTCATGGCATGTGGAAAACACTCCATTCCTAAACTCCTTACACCCTGTTTTAAAGTCTGTCGTAGTTAAATACACCTTAAAATATAGCATGTACACAGAATCATACTTAGCATTTTGAGAATGCACGATGCACACTCGTATGTTTGGTAAACAAATGTTTGATATGGATCCCAATGTTTACCTCCTTATTATAAAGAACGGGAGCAGCATATTATCAAAGAAAACGTAGTGTTACTAAATGACTAACTAAATAAAACTGGACAAAACCATACAACCGAGAAACCATGGTTAAAGACTCGTGTTATCTTTTTTTGGGAATTTGGGCTACTGAGGAAATTTTTCAGAAGAGCTGAAAAATAATATCATGACTATAGAAAGGTCACAAGGAATGGTACAATTTGAATTGTTATACTGAAAAGTGCCTCAAAAGGTCTAGTTTCATAGAACAAAAATGGCTTTTTGCTCTTGAGTACTAGAAGGGAAGAAGCAAGGGCCGTTAGGGGAATTGCTTCGCTATTAAGTATATTGAAAGATGCCCCGGTCATGGTGAAAATTGGAACGCTAACATTTAATGACCTATTTGTAAGTGCTTTTGCTTGTAAGTAGCAAAACATTTGTGGTTTAAACGATGGCATACCATGCATTTATGAATACAAGTATGATTACACCTATAAAATTAACGTTTTTTTCTTTTTCTTTACGAAACAATCTGGCTTTCAGATCCTAAAAGCATTCAATGATTCAACTCACCCTTGCTATCTCATACGTTGCCAATTATTTTCAACAGACAATAAAGCATGTATTTCCCCCCCCCCCCAAACTTTGCTGAATGATATATCTTACCCAAATACCATCACAAATTTCAACCAGTTAAATCAAATCTTAGAAACACAGTGCAGTTTACTGTCGCCACAAAAATCCTGTTTTGAGACATAATGTATGTACTTTAAGAAGAATAAATATATGAACGACCTCTTACAATAAGAGTCTGTACAATGCACGGAAAAGAAAGCTGTCATTTTTTTTACGTTATTAAAAAGAGAGACATCAATTTTGACCGGTCAAAACAGTGGAGGCTCAACGTCCGAATCTCGAAATATTCTCCCCAAAAGAATTTTGATTTGATTCCCCCCGATTCAACGGCAGAATGAACTTCCAGAATAGAAGCCGGTTTATTTTGAGACATAATTCCTATAGATGCAAGATTTTTACGAAAAACGTAATCTTGAGGCGAGTTTATGACCACCTTGAAATGTACGAAAAGTATTTTCACGACCTTATGGTATTGATTACTTCCCCTCTTTAATTAGTTCAAAGAACTACGAAATAATCTAGAAGATAAGTCTTTCTTCGAGGAAAAAACAGAACGAATGTGAATACACGCAAAGTTATTCATTGAGCATGCCAGGGTTTGACAGAGGTGCTCACGCCGCTCTTGTATTTATCGACTGCTCCCGCCATGACCAACTGGAAAATACATGAGGAGTTAAAATACGGATGCAACCATGAATCCCACATGATATAGACCACTTAAGAACAACAATACCAATTAAGATACTCATTCATCTTCTTAGAATTATATTTTTCTTGAATATTTGTAGTTTTAATCTGTTTCTGGATTGAATGGTGTATAATTCTTTCCACATTTCAGTTCGTAAGACGATAACAACAGAAAGTACTTGGACAGCTGATAGAGTCGCTTATGGGATTTACGAAGCTTTTGGCGGGATTTAAAGCTTTCATTTTCACTTTAGGTATGAAATTTAACCTTTAGATGATAAGGTTATTTATCCATGAAGTGTGCTTGAGTTTCCTTACTGTAATAAGCTTGCATAAGAATCCATTGTGAGGTTTAGTGAAGGAAGCTCTTGTGGTGTTTCGTGCGTCGCAACAACCATCTGAGGAGGTCGTCTTCTGGCTCCTGGGTCGCCTTCCAGATTTACTATAATATGGAACTTGTGATGCCCTATCACCGTATATAAAGGCTAGTCATATGAATTTAACCTTTGAAAGTTTGCAGACTCAACTTTTCATTGCAGGTCATGAGCGTAATGTTATTTATTATTCGTGAATTTCCCGTGAATTTCGATGGTTGCAAATCCTGTTGATATTAACTTTCCCTGCGCGTTTGTATTATTAGATTTATTGTCTTTTATAAGTGAAGATAAGGCTAGATGTATGCCATCTCTGTGTTTCTTAGTAGATTGAATTTTTCCTCTTAATTTCACATGACAGATGGATGGTATGCAAGAAATGAGGAATCTGGGAGAATGATCACATCTGATATGGATGAAGTTGTAGCTTAGTAACTGAGAAATTTGGGAGAATCACATCTTATTGGGGATAAAGTTGTAGCTTAGTACTACCACGAATCTTACAGCCGTATGGTCGACTTTCCTTTGCAGTGGTTGTATACTGTGTAAAAACTTAGTTGAGGAGTACATCGAAACGAGAATATCTGTGGTAAATGTCTGTTTTATTAGTGCCACCTTATTAATTAGAATTTAATATAATTCTAGACTACATGATAAAAAATTCCTCTTGAGAATGAATGAAGAAAATTGTTTCTTTTCCTATATTATTAGAGGTTTTATTGTATTTTCTGTAGGAGCAAAATTGTTGCTGTCATTGAGATTCACAGTTCTGATGTGCCAAAGTTGAATTTAAACCATTTCCTGAAAAGTGAGTTAGTCTAGCAGTAATCATCTGAGCTCTTCTGCATGACTGTATTTACATCAGTAGTGTTTCTGAATTATTAGATTTTCTTTTCAATGTTTGTCTCATTGTTTGGAATGATTGTGTAATTCTCCTTATTTATAGCGTATGAGAGTTGTGTGATTATCGGTCTTGTTTCTAGACTGATAAAGCAAATTAATTTCAAAAGATTTATATTGCAAGAAGCCACCTTTTGTGCATGTGCAGCTCGCTGCTTGAACCTTCACCATTTACATATGCTTAGCCTAAAGTGATGTCTGGGTTACTTCAGGAATCTGGAATATTAGATGAAAATGGCTAATCAGCATACACTACTAAGTCACTGTTTCTGAACATTCATCCATTGTCCGTGTTCAAGATGGGTTTGGGGACTCTCAGTGATTTAGTGAAAGTAACTGTCCAGTGCCCTTCATGTATTCCGTGCACAATGTGAATGGTAGAGGGTAGTTTAGCTTTGGATAATGAGTGAATTTTTCTATGGTGGTAGTGCAGTGTTAAGAGAATACAGTTGGAATAGCTGAGCATGATTTGGAAGTGGTGAATGATATTGAACATGTTGATGGGAGTAAGGGTTATGCACAGGGAAAATGCGGGGGTGATTTTTATACATGTAGGAGTAAATTTAATGGAAATGATGAAAACCTCACAACCTAACCCAGTAGCCAATTTATGTAAAAGGAATATACTAACTTTAAATCAGGCTGGTGCATAAGGTTTGCTGACTTTTGATGGCATTTGAATTTCCAAATCAGTGGACAATTTTATAACAAAATGGATGGAAAGAGTAACCGCAGTTTGTAAGAAGACGCAAGGCAAGAAGTTTGTTAGAAAGGTCGTTAAGAAGCACAGTGTAAGAATGAAGTTGGTGGGTGATTGGAATAGACTTAGATATTGAGAGTGAATGCTCACATTGTATGTTGTTTAAAAAGTTACTTGATTGGAGAGATAGTTCAAGAGATGGGGCCCTTTGAGGGCAGGACTCTTTCCCTGTACTTTACAAATTGTTGATAGAGATTGGATATGAACAGAAGGCGTAATGATAATATGTTTTTGAAATACTGAAAATAAGGCTGTAGGGATTTGCCCATAGAGTTTTCAGCTACTTTTGTATAAGCTGTAGCAATTCCCACATCTTCCTTGATCTTCATAGCTCTCTTTGTATCAACATATTCGTCATAGCCTAAAAAGAAATGATCTTAGTCAAACTTTATTAATCACATTGTATTTTGTGTGCAGTGTACTATCATTGCAGAATAAAGTTAGTGATACAGTATCCCTAATTTGTTTTTTTTTTGGTGTCTGTGAATCGATATTTTACCTCACTTTTTAAATTATATTTCTTTATGAATCCAAGAATTACTTGAGAAAATTCTCAAATTAATTTCAGCTTTTGTACAAAAAAGATAATCATGATAAGATTTGTGTTATTCATCTTGAAGTCTACTGACAATCATAATGTTATATTTCAACTCTTGGTATGACTTTGGATATATTGACTTTAACTGCAGAAGAAAAGTTTTTGCATTTATTAAGAAGTAATTTGGAAGAATGAAAGTTGTAAGATATTGACTAAGAATGAGACTGGAGCAAGTCTTGCTTGGAGAGCCATGTTTCATGTCCTTGATGTGGTTCATTAATGTTTTTGGGCTAATGAACCCAGCTTCAGCCATGGCATTCTTTTTTTGGATATTAATGGATTTTAGATGTGCATGTGCTTTTTTTTTATTGTTACTCTTTTTCATGATTTTTAGGGTGTTTATTGATCCTTTGTACATTAAATTCAGTGTTTGGGAAAGGGAGACTGACTTTTTACCAATTATTGTTGATCATTTGCCCATGAAGATTACTGTTGTGAATTCTTAGGTTAGGTGAGGTAACATTGAGTTGTTTCATTTTGCTTGTGTATTTCTAATTAGATCATTTTATTTACCTCCATTTTTCCTAACAAAGACATGGGAAGTAGTTATTTTCATGTGAGTTGTGCTGCTCTTAGTCTCATTTTATATATTCTTTATTCAAACTTCCATCACAAATAAGGACACTTAATGAACTGAACAGCTTTTCTTCAGTATGATGTCATTAAATCCATTAATAACATGGCATAAGGCAAGTATAGATATCCTTGTGATACATTAAGGTGTTCTTCAGAATCACACTTTTACTGAAAGAAAAATCATGAAAAGTCATCTGTAAATTTCAGTTTATGATTATTACAGTAGTTATAATGTTAGTGAAAAATAGTTCTTTGACCAATTGGATATTGTAGAAAGAAAATTTTCATTAGATGACATAAAGAACAGTTAATTGAAGTATGGTACTGTATGTGTGATATTTAGCTTGCAACATCATGTTGAAACTAGGAACTACTTGTAGTATTTACAGGTATTCAAAAGTTTTGCTAATTTCTTTGCAATTTTTTAGGGTAAAAGTTGAACAGGAAGTGGAGCCACAGCCAAAGCTCGTGTCCCTGCGACATGAGTGAATAAGGTGTGTACCCATAATTGTATTAGAGTTAGTTATTGTTGCTATTTTATACAGTAATCTGATTGTCTGCTCCTGAAATACGTTTGTTATTAAGATGGTTTGTTATTAAGATGTTCAATACATTCTTTGGTTTTATTTAACATTTTGCAAACAATTGTAAATGCTTCATATCTTTAGTTCAGGGGAAAGTGCCTTGCATTTAAAGTGTGAAGAGTAAAGATTGTAAGGAAATTGTTTCATTATTTTCATCCTTCCTTCATTGCTGGATATGTTGGAACTGTTCAATTCACAAGGCATTAAATACATTAGTGAAACTTATTGATGCAAAATTAGTATTGAGATGTGTTAGATACTTAGATTAAAGTAAAAGTTTTTCTTTCCCTCTGAGGGAAATGGAGTGCATATGGACCTCCATATATACAGTATTCATTATTAGATTTATTTACAATCCTCTAGCACACTTAAAGTTGATTCTTCACAGAGTTTTGTGTGTATATACCTCCTGATATATACCTGCCTGATCAGTTTTTGGTAAGCATCAGCATACTTGTAGACCTTAATAACTTGTTGATTAAATGCATCCTTCTCTTCTGTTGAAAGTATGATAATTCTTCATCTTTAGTAGAACAGAATGACTAGTTCCCGTATTTGACAATACTGCACTGTTGTCAGGATGCACTCTCTGTTAGAAGTGATTTTACAAAAAGATATGTGGGATTTCCAGTTCTTTTGTATTTAATCTAGCTTTTTTTCCTTCTTCTTTATGCTTCCATTGGGTATATGGTAACCTGTTGTATACCTGAAGCATGTGTTTATAGTTGGATGTAACTGGTTGATTAGTGGGGTTAGGCCCTTTAGCTTTGACCTTGCTAGAGGCACATAAATTCTTGAAGAATTTAACTCATGTCAAGCATTCTGATTGCCATCCTCAGGTGGCTGTCACCTGGTTGAATCTCAGAGGTTCTAAATGTTACTTCAAAAGAGAATAGGAAGGCTGAGTATGAAGAAGCCACAAAACATTTAGCTCAGCTGCCTTTGTGGCTTGAGTTGCTTCCTTTCTGCTCTCTTTACAGAGGTGGAAAGTTAACCTGAATAAATCTGGATGGACTACAGTGCCCCTTCAGTGCCTTCTGAAAATGTGATATTAGCACCCCCCTCCCTCCGCATGTGCGCGAGGTAGCAATAGGAAAAGACAACAAAGTCCACAGTCATTCACACTCAGTCTCTAGCTGTCATGTATAATGCACCAAAACCACAGCTCCCTTTCCACATCCAGGCCCCACAAAACTTTCCATGGTTTACCCTAGACGCTTCACATGCTCTAGTTCAATCCATTGACAGCACATCGACCCTGGTATACCACATCGTTCCAATTCACTCTATTCCTTGCATGCTTTCATCCTCCTACATGTTCAGGCCTTGATAGCTCAAAATCTTTTTCACTCCATCTTTCCACCTCCAATTTGATCTCCCACTTCTCGTTTCCTCCACCTCTGATACATATATCCTCTTTGTCAATCTTTCCTCACTCATTCTCTCCATGTGACCAAACCATTTCAATATGCCCTCTTCTGCTCTCTCAACCACACTCTTTTTATTACCACACAACTCTCTTACCCTTTCATTACTTACTCGATCAAACAGCCTCACACTGCATATTGTTCTCAAACATCTCATTTCCATCACATCCACCCTCCTCTGCACAACCCTATCTATAGCCCATGCCTCGCAACCATATAACATTGTTGGAACCACTATTCCTTCAAACATTCCTAGTTTTGCTTTCCGAGATAATGTTCTTGCCTTCCACACATTTTTCAATGCTCCCAGAACCTTCGCCCCCTCCCCCACCTTGTGACTCACTTCCACTTCCATGGTTCCATCCACTGCCAAATCCACTCCCAGATATCTAAAGCACTTCACTTCCACCAGTTTTTCTCCATTCAAACTTACCTCCCAATTGATTTCTCCCTCAACCCTACTGTACCTAATAACTTTGCTCTTATTGACATTTACCCTCAGCTTTCTTCTTTCACGCACTTTTCCAAGCTCTGTCACCAGCTTCTGCAGTTTCCCACCCGAACCAGCCACCAGCGCTGTATCATCAGCAAACAACAACTTTGAATTCCTGATTTTTTTTATGTAAAAATGGCTTTAAGATCTCCAGTATAGGCTGCTTCTGTATAAGTTCACACTGATTCTTTAGTATTTTGTTTGAAGCCTGTGGCTGTTAACATCATATCCTTTCTTGCCTTTTGTAAAGTAAATGATGGCTTCTGTAACAAAGAAGGTGTGTTTGTAATTTGAAGTAAATTGTATTAGACTCCCTCATTTGATACAAAAGTTCTGCTTCTATTGGTAGAACCAAATCCCTTCCTGCGATGTGCCTCCATTGATTATCCAGCTGGCTTATAAGATTGGAAGTTGTTTGGAGACATACTCTGACCCTTGGTTTAGGGTCTAATAGATTGTATCCAGATAGGTAGAGGGAACCAATTTTAAGGGTTCCCAGTAATCCTCCTGTTCCACTTGTTCACTGGGACCTGCTTCCTTGGAAACAAAAGGTTAATCTTTATGGAACATTTTAGATACTTTGTTCATAGCTGTGCCTGTCTCAGTAATCTGGTCTTGTAACTGACAAAAGTTATGATCACATCCTGTGCATAGATTCTCCCTATGGGGACTTGTTCCACATTAATTAAGGGGCAAGTTTTAGAGCATTCAAAGCAAAGACTTCTCATAAGTGAATAGTTCTTGCTGATGAACATTGTTGTTTTATAATTCCATGCTCAGAAGGTTGTATTCAGTGGGTTGCTTTCAAGCCTTTAGGAATTTAGTAAGGTGAGATAGTCCAGCTAAGCACTGGAAATATTGTAGTTTTTTGGGGTTGAACAGCAGTTCATCAAATTGTGGAAGTATTGTAAAGTATTCATTGTAAGTGAAGGTCTAGCTCTCAAGTGGAATCCATGTAAACATCTACAGTACAGATACAAGCTTCTGGTGGAAAGTTAGTAGTGAGGAAAACCATTTCCAAAGTCTTTATTTATCCTCTTGTGGACCTTCTCAGAACCAGATGAATTGAAATGGAAACTCTTAATGGTCCTATATTTCAGTATTTACTGCCTATGTCTGTAGTGGTAGAATCCATTAAAGGTCATGGTGGAACTACATCAAAAGGGAATCTGCCAGGTCAGTGGAGCATCATTGGAGGCATGTAAATTTTCTATAAATAAGGTCTAAATTAGAAGGTTAAGAGAGGAATATGGTGTTAAGACTGTACTATCCTTCACGGAGAGTTTCTAAAAGGAGATAGCCCTGAAAGTGACCTTGCCCAAATCACCTGCATCTTTGCAAACATTGAGAAGGGGAAGTAAACTTGAAGAAATTTCCTGGTATGGAAGCCTCAGTGAGTAGGAATGAAAACTTCTTTACTGGGAGAGTAGATGATTTTGAGAAAACTTCCCAGCATGGAATTCTAATACATCACATCAGAACAGAAACCTGGGAGCGGGGGGCTGGAAATCCTCCCCTCTCGGTTTTTTTAATTTTCCAAAAGAAGGAACAGAGAATTGGGCCAGGTGAGGGTATTCCCTCAAAGGCCCAGTCCTCTGTTCTTAACGCTACCTCGCTGATGCGGGAAATGGCGAATAGTTTGAAAGAAAGAAAAAAAAGAACAGAAACCATTTCTTGTACAGAAAGTAATGTTGAGAGAGGTCCACCTTTGGAGGAAAAAATGCAGTAGAGCCCCATATGAAAATTTTTTTTACTGAAACAAGGAAGAACATGGAAACACAAAAAGAGATTTATTGCTAGCTAAAGCTTTTTAAGGTGTTTATGTGAGCAAAGGATGAGTGTGGCCAATCTGTTTATTAGATAAACTTCCCACTTGAGAAAGAGGGATCCAGGTGTTGTACAATTAAAACGTGACTAGTACTCTATATTAAGCCTAAATACTTTTTCCATAGATCTGACAACACAAAATGACAATTTCAGCTTCATCATGCTTCCAGTTGTTCACCTAAGACAGTAACAGTATCAGACACTTTTTGTATTGCTTTTAAGTCTTCCTAATTCTGTTAATAGAAATTCATTATATAAGTTTCCTTATCCAATCAATTTATTTCTCAATCCTGAGATCGAATAGAGTATAGGAAGCCCCTGAAAGGTATTTGCCCCAGGCCATCTCAGGATTGTATCACCCCTGAAGACCAGACCATACACCAACAGAAGGACATCAGACCCACTGTATTTTCCTGATTAGACACACTAATATGATCCACCACTTGATTTATGATTCACAGGCCCCCACAAGTGAAAGACTTGCCTCCCTACACACAAGTAGGGTTTGGCTACTTGATGTACCACCGATAAATCTCGAAATAAAGCCCAGCTGCCAACAATCTCCTCGTCAGTGAGTCTCATGCCACTGTGTGTATGTTCCAAGCACCGTTGTCATTGCTACTCAGCACATTAGTCCATACTGACAGGGCTCATAAACACAAACCCCTTCATAGTCTTTTCACTTACCTTTGGTGTTTTTCAGTAATTACCGCTCATTTTGCTAACATTCACTACCATACACATAACTACAGATTTGAATCCATTTATTCCAATGCCTCCACCTTCTCACTGCTTTATTGATTACCCATCTAGATGCTTTGTAAAAGAGCTTCCCTATTGAGTGAGCTTCATTTTTCATACATCATATCACCATCTCAGTTATACCATCTCATTTTCTAGCACTATAATGGCCATTCTTCCTTTGAGGACCCTCGATACAGTAACACACAATGAAGTCAGTGCAGGTTGCACTGTGCCTACATCCACTACTGCAGGATGTGGCAGCTCATAATCTCTAGTCCTTTTATCATACTCCTTGGAGTATGTGCAGTTTGCTGTTTGATCACTCGTACTGAATGTTATTTCCCAAACAGTAAACCTTATAGATACTTAAAATGAAAGGTGTGGAGGACAGTAAAAGGAAAATCACCCCTCAAAAATATGCCCAGTGCTGTCCATATGTTTATGGAAACTTGTTGCCTTGATGTCATTTTCAAATCATAAGTGCCACATACTGTATTTTTCTGTCCTTAAGCTGAATTCCTTCAAATAGTCACAGATGACCTGGCTGTGGTTAGAATGAAGGTTTACTTGTTAAGAATTCTTGTTTAATTCTCCAGAGCTAGAATATGAATACAATTGAATGACAGAGCACAAAGCCCACATTGCACTTGCCATCCAACATGTCTTTAATGCACCCAGTCTTTTCCCACATCCTGTGATTTCTAAAGTAATGTTTTTTATTTTCATTTTGGTATAGATGTGTACAAGGTAAGAATAATTTTATTTTATTAAAGTCAGGGGTAAACCACTGTTATTGTACAAAATGCATTTATCAGTTTTTAAAGTCAGTATTTGGAATAAGCACAAATTGTAGGATTTCTTTTTTCCAATGATTGTGTACTCTTTAGCCATTTTGATCCATCTACTTTAAACCCTCATATATTGTTTCTCAGGTACAAATGTCCCTGCTATATATATACATATATTTTTTTTTTTATTGTCTTTACCATCTTCATGAGGTTGTGATAGTGACAGCAGAATAGATGGTCTCATTTGCACTCATCCAGTCTGGAGCTGTTAGGTTCATTGTACAGAAACAAGATTCTGCGATCCACAGCAAGCCCAAGAGACTACTACATGCCCTAGTTCATCCCATTAACAGCACCCTGCCTGTTATACTGCACTACCATAGGGAAAACAAAGCAGTGACGTTCAGTTAGAATTACTTGGAATGATAGTCTGAGAACACTGCCTGTTGGCACGGGTGCAAGCTAGGTGCTGGGTGGAGATGGAATATGGTGTAAATAGGGGATAAAATGACAGTCAGTGTAGACTGAATTAGCACAAATAAGAGACAAAATTGCATGAACCCAACAAACAGCCTAGGCCCATAGCTAGGGGATTACACCCCCTGGAAAATTATTTGCTCTCTCTTATATTTGAACAAAAAAACTCAAATTACTGTACATTAACATACCACCTAGAATAGTGGTTTAAATCTCCTTGTGAAATCACTTACCCTCCCTGGGAGTAAGGTCTGATTAAGCACCTCCAACATATATGGATGAATGGTTGATTGGAAAATATCATCCATCGTGATAGATTTGTAATGACTGAAATGATAGATTTGTAATGACTGAAATAATATAAAGAAGACATTAGTAGCTGCATTATCAAGTGTTAGATTGGTTTTGAACCAAGTTCCTCCTCCTGGACTTCAGAAGTTTCAGGACTTAAAAAACACTTTATGAGACTCATATATATTATTTCTGCACTACGTTTATATGAAACATTCCGAGGTTGATTTTGTTACACCTCTTTCAGTATTTATTTTCCCTTGTACATCTTTTTACTTCATCCTTTCAGTATGTATAGCACTGAATGAACAAGGTTACAGTATTTTCTTTTCCCTGCTTAAATAAATTCATCCAGGGCTGGGTTGGTGCAGTAGTGACCAAAAAAAGCTCTGTGTCTTTTGGTGGATTTAGTATCTGAGATTTATTATCTGTTAGTTGAATGGGAATTATAACCCTGACAGGTCTTTTGCTTCTTTTCACTTCTTTATTTATAGATGCATGCAATACTTTCCTGTATCTGTCTAGTATACAAGAGGCACCATTAATAGCAGCATGCTGCTATATCATCAAGGGAAATTTGATGTTTTGTCTAGAGGAAGCACAGGATTTCTAATTGTTGCTGTGTACAGTTGATGTATTCTCAAGATAAATTACATCTTATTTCTACTCACTGCTGTGTTCATTTTTTGTGTTCTCAAAGTAAAGTACATCTCACTTCTATTCACTGTTGTGTTCACTTGATGTTTTTAAAAAAAGGTACATTTAATTTTTAATCACCTTTTATGTTCATGTATGTCTTCTCATAATAAAGTCCATATTATTTCTGATCAGTATTGTTCTCAGAATGAATTAAATCTCATTTCTAATCAATTTTGATTGATGGTTTGGGTTAGTGCAACCCTCCAGGTTGTATATCAGTGAAGAAATAATGGATAGCAAACAAAATATACTCAGTTATCTCTGCACTAGATTATGCTTTATGAAAGATTGGGTGAATATGGGTAGCATGTATCACACATCACCATGGATGTAATGCTATGAATATCATTTAAAAAATGGTCATCTGGTATCCAGGCCTTCAGTCCATGGAAGCACATGTTTTTGTTCCTGTTGGATTAATTTATGTTGGCAGAATATTTAAATGGAAGGTTTTTATTTCAATTATTATACTTTGTCGCTGTCTCCTGCATTAGCGAGGTAGCGCAAAGAAACAGACGAAAGAATAGCCCAACCCACCCACAAACACATGTATATACAACAACGTCCACACTGCACATATACATACCTATACATTTCAACATATACATATATATACATACACATATACATATATACGCATGTACATAATTCATACTTGCTGCCTTTATTCATTCCCGTCGCCACCCCACCACACACGAAATGACAACCCCCTCCCCTGCATGTGCGCGAGGTAGCACTAGGGAAAGACAACAAAGGCCACATTCGTTCACACTCAGTCTCTAGCTGTCATGTATAATGCCCCAAAACCACAGGTCCCTTTTCACATCCAGGCCCCACAAAACTTTCCATGGTTTAGCCCAGACACTTCACATGCCCTGGTTCAGTCCATTGACAGCACGTCGACCCCGGTATACCACATCATTCCAATTCACTCTATTCCTTGCATGCCTTTCACCCTCTTGCATGTTCAGGTCCTGATTGCTGAAAATCTTTTTCATTTTATCCTTCCACCTCCAATTTGGTCTCCCACTTCTTGTTCCCTTCACCTCTGACACATATATCCTCTTTGTCAACCTTTCCTCACTCATTCTCTCCATGTGATGAAACCATTTCAATACACCCTCTTCTACTCTCTCAGCCTCACTCTTTTATTACCACACATCTCTTACCCTTTCATTACTTACTTGATCAAACCACCTCACACCATATATTGTCCTCAGACATCCATTTCCAACACGTCCACCCTCCTCCACACAACCCTATCTATAGCCCATGCCTTGCAACCATATAACATTGTTGGAACCACTATTCCTTCAAACATAGCCATTTTTGCTTTCCGAGATAATGTTCCCGCCTTCCACACATCTTTCAACGCTCCCAGAACTTTCGCCCCCTCCCCCACCGTGTGACTCACCTCCACTTCCATGGTTCCATCTGCTGCTAAATCCACTCCCAGATATCTAAAGCACTTCACTTCCTCCAGTATTTCTCCATTCAAACTTACCTCCCAATTGACTTGTCCCTCAACCCTACTGTACCTTATGACCTTGCTGTTATTCACATTACTCTCAGCTGTCTTCTTTCACACACTTTACCAAACTCAGTCACCAGCTTCTGCAGTTTCTCCTCCGAATCAGCCACCAGCGCTGTATCATCAGCGAACAACAACCGACTCACTTCCCAAGCTCTCTCATCCACAACAGACTGCATACTTGCCCCTCTCTCCAAAACTCTTGCTTTCACCTCTCTAACAACCCCATCCATAAACAAATTCAACAATCATGGAAACATCACGCACCACTGCCGCAAAGCGACATTCACTGAGAACCAATCACGTTCCTCTCTTCCTACTCATACGCGTGCCTTTTCACTGCTTCTAGCAACTTGCCTCCCTCACCATATACTCTTAATACCTTCCAAAGAGCATCTCTATCAACTCTTATCATATGCCATCTCCAGATCCATGAATGCTACATACAAATTCCTTTGTTTTTCTAAGTATTTCTCACATACATTCTTCAAAGCAAACACCTGATCCACACATCCTCTACCACTTCTGAAACCACACTGCTCTTCTCCAATCTGATGTTCTGTACATGCCTTCACCCTCTCAATCAATACCCTCCCATATAATTTCCCAGGAATACTCAACAAATGTAAGAATAGATGAACTTGTAGTTGTGTAGAGAATCATCATAACAAAGAGTAGCATTAACCTAATGTAATGTAGTCTTTACAGACTTAATGAACTTCAGTATGGTATGAAGAGATTAAGAGTTGTCTGATCTATAGATATATATCATAGTTGATGTGCTGTCACTGGACTGAAGCATCCAGACTAAACTAAGGAAAGGTCTGTTGGATCTGGCTGTGGATAGGGAGCTGCAGTGTACATGACAGCTAGAGAATGGATGAAAGTGTATGTGACATTTCTTTGTCTGTTCATGGTGCTGCCTTGCTAATGCAGGTAACAGCAATCAAGTATGAAAAAAAGAATAGCATATTAAATGTATTTGATATTTAGAATGATTTGCTTGTAAATGTTTAGTCAGCTAAAGGCTTGTTTATGGGGATAGTTTTCTCTTATGACTTTGACAAAGTAATTGAAAATATACATTTAAAACCCACTGTTAGGTTAGTATATGGATAACAGTTCACAATTTCTTATAGATTTTTGTAGTTTAATTCATGACAATTTGATTGTATCTAAATGTTCATTTGTCTAATGAATTATATGGGGATATTTTCACTGTCTCTGTTTAACTGATAGTAAAAGATAGGCAAAGGGGATAAGAGTGAGTGCTCAAATTACAGAGGTATAAGTTTGTTGAGTATTCCTGGTAAATTATATGGGAGGGTATTGATTGAAAGGGTGAAGGCATGTACAGAGCATCAGATTGGGGAAGAGCAGTGTGGTTTCAGAAGTGGTAGAGGATGTGTGGATCAGGTGTTTGCTTTGAAGAATGTATGTGAGAAATACTTAGAAAAGCAAATGGATTTGTATGTAGCATTTATGGATCTGGAGAAGGCATATGATAGAGTTGATAGAGATGCTCTGTGGAAGGTATTAAGAATATATGGTGTGGGAGGCAAGTTGTTAGAAGCAGTGAAAAGTTTTTATCGAGGATGTAAGGCATGTGTACGTGTAGGAAGAGAGGAAAGTGATTGGTTCTCAGTGAATGTAGGTTTGCGGCAGGGGTGTGTGATGTCTCCATGGTTGTTTAATTTGTTTATGGATGGGGTTGTTAGGGAGGTAAATGCAAGAGTTTTGGAAAGAGGGGCAAGTATGAAGTCTGTTGGGGATGAGAGAGCTTGGGAAGTGAGTCAGTTGTTGTTCGCTGATGATACAGCGCTGGTGGCGGATTCATGTGAGAAACTGCAGAAGCTGGTGACGGAGTTTGGTAAAGTGTGTGGAAGAAGAAAGTTAAGAGTAAATGTGAATAAGAGCAAGGTTATTAGGTACAGTAGGGTTGAGGGTCAAGTCAATTGGGAGGTGAGTTTGAATGGTGAAAAACTGGAGGAAGTGAAGTGTTTTAGATATCTGGGAGTGGATCTGTCAGCGGATGGAACCATGGAAGCGGAAGTGGATCATAGGGTGGGGGAGGGGGCGAAAATTTTGGGAGCCTTGAAAAATGTGTGGAAGTCGAGAACATTATCCCGGAAAGCAAAAATGGGTATGTTTGAAGGAATAGTAGTTCCAACAATGTTGTATGGTTGCGAGGCGTGGGCTATGGATAGAGTTGTGCGCAGGAGGATGGATGTGCTGGAAATGAGATGTTTGAGGACAATGTGTGGTGTGAGGTGGTTTGATCGAGTAAGTAACGTAAGGGTAAGAGAGATGTGTGGAAATAAAAAGAGCGTGGTTGAGAGAGCAGAAGAGGGTGTTTTAAAATGGTTTGGGCACATGGAGAGAATGAGTGAGGAAAGATTGATCAAGAGGATATATGTGTCGGAGGTGGAGGGAACGAGGAGAAGAGGGAGACCAAATTGGAGGTGGAAAGATGGAGTGAAAAAGATTTTGTGTGATCGGGGCCTGAACATGCAGGAGGGTGAAAGAAGGGCAAGGAATAGAGTGAATTGGAGCGATGTGGTATACAGGGGTTGACGTGCTGTCAGTGGATTGAATCAAGGCATGTGAAGCGTCCGGGGTAAACCATGGAAAGCTGTGTAGGTATGTATATTTGTGTGTGTGGACGTGTGTATGTACATGTGTATGGGGGGGGTTGGGCCATTTCTTTCGTCTGTTTCCTTCCGCTACCTCGCAAACGCGGGAGACAGCGACAAAGTATAAAAAAAAAAAAAAAAAAAAAAAAAGATAGATGTAAGCTGTTGTAGTAGCACTCATGTATTGTTATTATATAACCACAGGACCCCTTCACCAATTTGATAGTAAAAGATAGATGTAAGTTGTTGTAGTAGCATTCATGTATTATTATTATATAACCATAGGACCCCTTCACCAGGTGCTGCTACAGCTTCAAAGCTGCATTACATTCAGTAGCAGTCATAGGATGGGCTCTTTTGAAGCAAAAATTTCTTTGATGAATTGTAATCTCTTTAGTCAACTGTGACTTTCATCTCAGAGAGTAACTTCAAGCAGATGGAGTTTAGTATTGCCCTTGTGTTTTGTTTAGGCCATCCAACAATCTTAGACTGGTATTGTACAAGGAATTCAGGTTACATTCATGTTGACAAAGATATTCCCAGAGAGATGACCCAATCAAAATACACCTTTTCTTTGATGCCCATTTATTTAGGAAACAGCTTTATAAAGTTCATGATAGCTTTAGAAGTAGAAATGAATTAGAAGTATTACACTTTGCTACTTTTTTTTAAGTTATATGAAGATGCGTGGTGCTCATTTATAGAAGGATTGCTTGTTTTTGCTGGTAAGGAAAGTGGTTTTGGGGATGGGGAGAAAGAATACTTCCCACGTATTCCTGCGTGTCGTAGAAGGCGACTAAAAGGGGAGGGAGCGGGGGGCTGGAAATCCTCCCCTCTTGTTTTTTTTTTTTTCCAAAAGAAGGAAGAGAGAAGGGGGCCAGGTGAGGATATTCCCTCAGAGGCCCAGTCCTTTGTTCTTAACGCTATCTTGCTAACGCGGGAAATGGCGAATAGTTTGAAAGATATATATATATATATATATATATATGTATGTATATAATATACAATTTTTTCTGAATGATTTTTTTTTATTATATTAAATCTTGAGTAGGTGTTACAGTACTGTTTCTTGAACTACTACTCTATGAATTCCTTGGTGTACTTTAAAAAAATTTTCTTTTTGGATAAGTATCTCTTACCTTTCTGTTGAAGTGCAGAGCCTTGTGCTATGGTGAATTCTTCATCATTCATGATAACAAAGAAATTTTGCATCTCTCTGTCAAAGGATCAGATGGCTGAATATGTAAAGGATTTATGGATGAGATTCTTTACAGATACAGAGGGTTCTGTTAGTTGTAATATGACTTAGTACAGTAGTGTACACATCATTGTGTGTTTGTATGCTAATGTAGTATGCGTGTCCGCAGGAGTAATGTGGTGTTGTCGACCCGCGTTCCAGCTACAGTAAGTATTGTTTGTTGAGGTCCAAAGGGATCACATTCTCTTCTGAAAAATTTGCATGTCCTGAACCTTCAGATAATGAATGTTTGATGTGCTAGATATGAATGTGTTCTGCTTAGTTCTGTTGCCTGAAGTTGTCATCTATGCTTGCCATTGCTTGTAAGAGTTTCATTTAAGAAGATTTTCTTCTTTTGTTTCGCATGAGTATTTATATGAATGATTTGACATTTCTTATCATAACAAAGAAACCAGGAGATTTGTGAATTTTGAAATGGACTTTGACTATATCTCAGTCATCTGTTCCTGATGCTGCCTCACTAAAGTGCGAGTTAGTGAACAGGCGTGAAAGAAACAAGAATGACGTGCATATATATAAAGGGTGTTACTGAACTTCGTATGCACATGGTTACGATGAAGGTCACCTTCAGCAAGGTTTTTTCATCATCAATGGATTAAAAGGCTTACTGTACAATTTGGTGGAGGAACATTTTGTCCAAAGGAGTCCATCATTTTCCTGCTTCCAAATATATGCAGTAGCTAGATAAAAGGGATCCTGAGGTATAGGGTAAGCAAATTATAGCAGATACAGTTTTGAAGTTGATAGACAGCTGTGAAGTACCTTGGAAGGAGAATGGACCTGTACTTAATTGGTGGATCCTTGTATGTTTGGCTCCATGTTAGTTATCAGTTGCTACCATGACAGGAAAGAAGAGAGTCAGTAGTATGATAATTTAGTATGCGATTAGATTGCTTGATTGTCTGTGTTTTTATACTGGTCATATGGTCCATGTAGTTTTAGTTTTGGATCTTTGGGCAATTTTGGGAATAGATATACTCTACACAAAGGAAGAAAACTCTTGTCATTTTTTCAAATGTTAACATTTAATTTGATATATAGAATTCTCAGAACTGTTGCCCAAAGAAGTTATAGTATGGGAAGCAGTGAATTATTCAAGATAAAACTACAAGAAGTGAAAAATTGATATCAGTGCATGATTGACAAAATCCAATTATGAGTGCATGAATTAGACAAACTTGTGTTTGTTTGGTCAGCATTTACACTAGCACCACCAGTCAGTATTCATGAACCTGTGACATTGTTCTTATTATGATGTACAGTTGTGCCTAAGTAATATTTTCTTTTCTTTTTGTATCCTTAAGCCGAGGCGTGGGTCGGGAAGAAGTGATGTCTTCTACACTGGTCGAAACAGTGTCTATCAACTATGAGGATTTCAATGAGTCATTCCTCACATGTGGCACATGTCTCTGTAAGTTTTTAAAGGAGGATTTCTAATACCATGTTTTGTAGGTATGGACTTGCAATTTAGTTTAAGGTCAAGATTTCTTAGTTATGTTGTGTAGTGAGAATAGGATGATGTAATTAGCTAATTCAGTAATGTTGTATGTATTGAAGCTATTCAGCATTTTAGACTAAAGAAAACCTAGATACTCTTATACTAGAGCAAGTGAAAAATTGTATGGGGGTAATATACTTGTGCTTTAAGGTAAATTGCAATGACATGAAAAGTATTTCTTGACTTGTTTGTTATCTAATTGTCCTGGCAGGTGTCAGTGGACTTGGCTTGTTTATCCTTTTGACTGTGACTCTTTTCAACCTTTTGCCTATCTGTTTTTTGTTTATTCACATGTCCATGAAAAAGGAGCTTCCATTTAGTATTGGATGAATATGAATATTTTCACATAGTCCAAATCTGAGCATTTAATTATTTATGTAAAATCAGTGACTGCCTTGCCATCTTTCCTGGTTGATGATGTCCTCAGGCTGTGTAGTTCTTGTTATGTAGGGTAATTAGTGAACTTTATAATGTTTTATGGAATGAGTGGACCCACTTATAGGAGAGAGAAAGAATACTTCCCTCTTATCTCCTGCCAGGGAGATGAGGGATGGGAGCAGATGACTGGAAATCTTCCCTTCTTATATTGACTTTCCAAAAAGGGGAATGAAAGAATAGCCATATGAGGATTTTCCAATAATCTCATGTGTTTGTGATGCAACTCCACTGAGGTAGGAAAAGACAAATAGGTTTGAATACAAGTTAAAAACTCAGAAATGTCCAACTTGAAATTATTAGGACATGTACTTAATTTCTTATTTCTCTAAGAAATGGATCAGTTATTAGCTTATTTTACTTCCACAATTAGTTTTGAAACATATATACTTCAGAATGAATGAAAAATTATATTATGCATAGAAAGCAACTTAGACAGTTGATTGCAGAAAGCATATAAATGGAATGCCACATGGTCTACTGCATGGGATGATGAATTCAGACCACAATTCACTATTTTTGTTTTTATCATAGATGTTTTGTTCCCAATTTGCCACCTTGCCCATGATGGAAAATTATAAGTACAGAACTGAGTGTGAACGAATGTGACCTTTTCTGTCAGTTTTCCAGGCGCTACCTCACTGAAGCATGGGGTAGCGTGCTGTTTCCTCTGGGGTGGGGTAGTGCCATTTCCCATGGGAAATGGCAAATATGTATGAAAAAATATATATATGTGTGTGTATATGGGCTATAGATAGGGTTGTGCGGAGGAGGGTGGATGTGCTGGAAATCAGGTGTTTGAGGACAATATGTGGTGTGAGGTGGTTTGATCGAGTAAGTAATAATAAGGTAAGAGAGATGTGTGGTAATAAAAAGAGTGTGGTTGAGAGAGCAGAAGAGGGTGTTTTGAAATTGTTTGGTCACTTAGAGAGAATGAGTGAGGAAAGATTGACCAAGAGGATACATGTGTCGGAGGTGGAGGGAACGAGGAGAAGTGGGAGACCAAATTGGTGGTGGAAAGATGGAGTGAAAAAGATTTTGTGTGATCGGGGCCTGAACATGCAGGAGGGTGAAAGGCGGGCAAGGAATAGAGTAAATTGGATCGATGTGGTATACCGGGGTTGACGTGCTGTCAGTGGATTGAATCAGGGCATGTGAAGCGTCTGGGGTAAACCATGGAAAGTTGTGTGGGGCCTGGATGTGGAAAGGGAGCTGTGGTTTCGGGCATTATTGCATGACAGCTAGAGACTGAGTGTGAACGAATGTGGCCTTTGTTGTCTTTTCCTAGTGCTACCTTGCACACATGAGGGGGGAGGGGGATGGTATTCCATGTGTGGCGAGGTGGCGATGGGAATGAATAAAGGCAGACAGTGTGAATTGTGTGCATGGGTATATATGTATGTGTCTGTGTGTGTATATATATGTGTACATTGAGATGTATAGGTATGTATATTTGTGTGTGTGGACGTGTATGTATATACATTGTGTATGGGGGTGGGTTAGGCCATTTCTTTCATCTTTTTCCTTGCACTACCTCGCAAACGCGGGAGACAGCGACAAAGCAAAAAAAAAAAATATATATATATATATATATATATATATATATATATATATATATATATATATATATATATATATATAGATATTTTATCCCTGGGGATAGGGGAGAAAGAATACTTCCCACATATTCCCTGCGTGTCGTAGAAGGCAACTTAAAGGGAAGGGAGTGGGGGGCTGGAAATCCTCCCCTCTTATTTTTTCTTTAATCCAAAAGAAGGAACAGAGAAGGGGGCCAGGTGAGGATACTCCCTCAAAGGCCCAGTCCTCTGTTCTTAACGCTACCTCGCTAATGTGGGAAATGGCAAATAGTGTGAAAGAAAATATTTTTTTTTTTTTTTTTTTCAAACTATTCGCCATTTCCCGCATTAGCGAGGTAGCGTTAAGAACAGAGGACTGGGCCTTTGAGGGAATATCCACACCTGGCCCTCTTCTCTGTTCGTTCTTTTGGAAAATTAAAAAAAACGAGAGGGGAGGATTTCCAGACCCCCGCTCCCTCCCCTTTTAGTCGCCTTCTACGACACACAGGGAATACGTGGGAAGTATTCTTTCTCCCCCATTCTCAGGGATAAGAAAATATATATGTATAGTTATTATACTTAGTTGCTGTCTCCTGCGTTAGCGAGGTATCGCTAGGAAACAGACGAAAGAATGGCCCAACCTACCCACATACACATGTATATACATAAATGCCCACACACACACACACACACACACACACACATATTGTGTCACAGGTTTGATTTCGGTGGATTTGTTTCTTATTTTTATTTTATTTTCCATGTTAGGTATAAGTAGTAGAGGTTTGATAAACCATAAATGGTCATAGGATGTGAACTTAATGGCAAGAGATCAATTAAGTCCAAAAGATCCCTGGACACAGCTTACAATTATTTCATCACTACATTACAACACTTCAACACGTGTCAATATAGCTCTTATATGGACAGGTTCCTTCGATGGAGGTGAACATACTCCCAAGCTGCTTCACTGCTCACACACCGTTTGTCTTCACTGCCTGACCCGCATTGTTGCCTCACATGCACGCGATGATGGCACTTTTCGTTGTCCCATATGTCGGGAGTCTATACGTATTCCTTCGGGAGGAGTGGCTGCCTTGCCGCCATCTTTCCTGGTGAATCAGTTATTGGATCTTATGTCAAGACAGAGAAGAGAAGTTGTACCTAAATGTTCCACCCATGCAAATCAGGTATCCTACAACTTGACATGGTGAAAGCTGTTTGATATATTTGTCTTACTTTATTTTTAAAATGTGTATGAAATATAACTCATCTGCAAACCAAGGCAAAGAAGAAAAGTTTTGCTTAAATGTTCCATCTATATATAGCAGGTATATATATATATTGAACCTTACCTTTGAAATGCATAAAAAATAATGCGGACACTCAAAACGATTTTGCTGCATTTTTTAAAATTCTGGATATTATTTTAAGCATGTACTCAAAACATTGATGATACCAAGGTAAGCAAGGGACCACTGTATATCTTTTTTTTTTTTTCAGGAATTGTTATTTTGTGAGTCATGTGACCTGGTTTTCTGTACGCAATGTAGCAATGGTTCTCATCAGGGAAGTGCTGCCAGCTACCAACACACAGTTATTCCACTTTCCATTGCCATTAAGAGAATGTCAGAAATCCTTTGTTACAAGGCAAATGAGTGTTATTCAAAGGTAAGTTTTTGTTCTTGTAGCTGAATAAAGATGAGGGAGACAAAGATGAATGTGAAATTTCTAATGGTATAAATGAGGAGTATACCTTTGAAGATGTATAGGAGAACAGTAATTGAGAAAGAGCTGCCAGACACTATGCAATTGATTTAGGAGGAAGAATTTGCTTCCATAAGGGATGGATGGTATTTACTGCATAGAATGTATGTAAGAAATACTTGGGAGAAAGATCCTTACTTGTATGTGGCATTTATGGATTTGAGGGAAGTGCATGATAGTGTTGATATTATACCTATGGAAGATGCTAAAGATATGCATGATAATTTAAATGATGGGCTACTGATTCAGTGAAGCTTATTCCAGGAGAGTAAGGCATGTTTGTGTGTGTCAAAGGAGAGGAGGTTAAGTTAAGTGAAGTTGGGTTTGCATCAAGGAAATGCAATTTGGGTTTGGATTAGAGTGCTTGGATTTTATCAAATGCTCCTTTCTTAGAAAGAATTTTGTGCCTTTATTGATTGCATTATTAGATTTAATTTTTCAGAAACACAGGCTTATTAGTTTGCTTTATTATGATATGGCTGTTAATACATTTGCATCTAGCATGAATCATCCTGGCCCCTTTGCCCAGAAAGAGTGGGTTTTGTTAGTCTTTACAAACATCATCAAAAACTCACTTTTTTTGTTGTTCGAATATCCTAATTGCAACACATAATTTTTCAGTACTTTTTCTTTCTGCAGTGGTATAGGTAGTTTGCAAGGGGACTCTAGTGCAAAGAATTGAGTGATGTTGAAGCATAAGCTGTATCTTAAGTCTTACATAAACTAGTTTACTCTCATTATATCAGTTACTCACTTTTTCTATTGTTTCTATATTCTAACTATAGGGTACATCATTTGTCAGTACACAGTCATCTGCCATATACATCACCTGAGACAAGATGTCCATGCCACTGTTTTGAAAATTGTGTGCCATGTTGAATACTCTGCTCACTCCTTCCTTCATTGTCTTCCCTCTTCCCTTTCTATGTACCACTTGCTCCTCCTCCCTACTGTACTCTGCTATTCACTGAGTTGCTTGGTTGGGCCACCCCTAAACTCTCACTTTGATACTCCACCTTGGCAAAACAAGGGTAGATAAAGGATTTATTCTAAATTTTTCATACTCTTGCATTCATGTCTTTAATTCTATAAGAATATGAAATGTTTGAATAGTTTTTCTCACATTTACTGTGTATACAGTGGTAGCCAGGATATCTGGTAGCTACATTGCTCATAGCACTTTTTTTGCTTGGAGTGCTGTATGTAATTTGACATCTATAATAGTTTTTTATTAATAGTAGGAGGTTATAGATGGCATTAACATAAGCTTCAGGATGTTAGGACTCTTTGCTTGACAATTAGTTCACGAGGCACTTCATTCATCAAGGCCTGTCCTTGATGAATCAATGGATGAACCTAGTTAATTGTACTCTTACAACACACACTTACCTTTTGGTAAAAAGTTAAATTTTTGTCGTTTTATGGTATATATGTTATTCACTATTATAAAGACTCTACAGGATGTACATAGATTTATTTCCATCCTTAGGATGATAGTGTCATTATCATGTATAACTTTTTATGTTGCTTACTAAATGAAGGAAACGTAGATTCAAATAAATATATTTATTGGACACTTAAGCTAGGCAAGAATACATAATTAAAACTGCAGCTCAGAGAAATAATATACTGTATTACCTGTATAAGTTTTGATTATCTGCACATACAGTTAAACGAGGCAAGCGATGCTGTAACTTCAGAAATACACCAACTTGACCATGCAGTTGATTCAACTTTTGAGGATGTCAATAGAGCATTCCAAGCAATTATTGACATCATTGAGCAGCGTCGAGAGGCAGTCATCAACAACGTAAAAAAAATGCGAGATGAGAAGAAGAAGGTTTTACAAGTAAGGTCTTTGTATTTTAATGAAAGTAGTTTGAGAAAATGATAAAAAGGAGCATGTTTATTGATGATATAGAATTATAGGTAATTTTGCTTTTTTATGCAGTTTGCAGGCATTACCGGACTCTGCCTGCATGTGGTTACATTGCGAGTGAAAAGGCACCTTTAGCAAGGTTATATCATTGTCAGTTGATGAAAAGAGTGCAATCAAGTTGAAAAACTTTTCACTCTAAAGGAGTCTCTCCTTTCCCTACTACTTATTGTAATGCAGCCTTGAAGCTGCAGGAGCCCTGTAGAAGGGGTGCAAGGGTTATGTAATTGAAAAAGAATGTGCTGTTGCCAACATTTACAACAGTATGATGCATGTAGAGCCTTTTCTGGACATTTCAGTTAACTACAGTGTGGCAGTTTTGAATGTCTGCAGCCTGAAAACAATATTCAAAACAGTGATTGAAGATTTATGCTCATTGATATGATAGATAGATTGATGGATATGACTGTCACATTGTGAATGTGGAGCCAGTTTCTTACAATTATGAAATTTTAAGATATTTGATAATGAAATGATTCCTTTCTCAAACACACCATGGAAGAAAGTAACTGGGAAAGGGGGAAAATAGAGAAATTTATAGTTGCACACTATTAGTGGCAGGAAAATTGAAAAGAGTAGTCTGGAGGATAGTATGGATGTCAGAATGTGAATGTGTGGTGGACCACCATTGTGTAAATTGCTTGAATTTAGAACGGTGATCATTCATCAAAGGATTAGTTCCTGGTGCTACCTTGCTAAGGCAGGAAAGACAAAAACGTGTGAAAGAAGAAAGATGATTTGATTTGTAGTGATTTTCACAAAAAAAACTTATGACTTGGGGCCCACAGGTAGCTAGGATTAATAGGTAATCCTTTGCTGTTGTATGGCAGAGGTGGTCACTTTGTCGAGTGTGTCGACTACCTAACCCTTTCGCCTAGTAAGTTTTACCCTGTGAGTGGTGAGAAACAGCATGATTGATGTTATGTTTTGTATGTTGTGTTACTGATAGGACAAGGATTTTGAATAGTTGTAACAGTTAAAAGTTGTGACAGATATGTAGGACCTAAGTGATGCATGACATGGATGGTAGAAAATGTAGTTGGCTTTATTGTAAATTCTGAGTGGTCTGCCAAACTTAGGAACCCTGTAGATTTTTTTATTAGCAGGCTGAATTGTAGGAAGTTGTTCATTATATTGGAGATAGTATTTTAGGGGAAGATTCTTCCCCACAATAGAGATTTTGCTTTTCTTTTGCCCAGAGTTCTTTTTCTTTCTATTTTTTTAGCATTGTTGGAATGGGAAATCTTGGTTAATATGATAATGGAAACAAGGGCTCTGTAATGTAGAGTTGAAATGATTTCTGCGCAGAGTTATCAGAGTAGAGATATTGAAATGAGAAGCTTTATGTATTTCAAGGCTTTGAATATCATATTTGCTCTGAATATCGTGCTTTAACCAACCTTTTGCCATTGACAGTTTCACATCCATGAAATGAGACCCAAGCATTAAAAACAACGGGACTGCTGTTAGGAAACTCCAGCTATGAGCATGATGTTTGAGAATTACTTAACAGAACTCAAGCCTCAAGCATGCTCAGTGAAACTAGAATTTACCATATTTTCTCATTTAGGATGCAAAACAGAGCTACTTATTGGCTTTTAAATTCATCCTGCCTATCCAAAAGTCAAACTCATTAAGAAAAATGTATGATTGAAGCTAAGCAAAAAAAGTGCACTTTGTGCATTTTGATGATTCAATGATTGCCAGGTATCCCCCTCCACAGGATTTTTTCTCCACCTAGATCACTTTGATTTTATGATGAAGCTTCAAAACAAGCAAATGAATTGAACATTGTCTCGTGTGCAAGGGTTCATTGACTAGCCAGATGACTGTCCAAATAAGCATACTGCCTCTTCAGACTTAAAGGCTTTCTTTCCAGATGGTAGACATAGTTGACCTAATTGCTAATTTATTTACAGACTTGAAGTAAAACATGAATGGAGGAGGGTGAGTAGTTTAGGTGAAAGAGGGGCTGCATCAACAATGGGTGATGTTACCATGGCTGTTTTAATAGTTTTTTTTATAGATGGAGTGGTGATAGAGATAAATAGGAAGGTCTTGAAGCAAAAAATGGGTCTGCAGTAAGCTGGGTATGTGAATTTGTCTTAGATTATTATTCATGTTTGATATATGATTTTGTTTTTATGTTATTCACTATTTTGTTATTCTTTTGCATTCTTACATACTCATCATTTACTATGCAGTAGTATTTTGTGATCTTATTTTCTCTTTTAATTTTTGGAAGTTATATGTTATGAATTATTGAGGCCCATTGATTGGTGAATTGTGATTGGTGATAGATATAGCCAGATTGATGTCTTTGATATAATTGTTTTCCATTCACATATTTGTTAATTGTCATATGCTTCAGGGAGATGTTTTTCATGATTAACAAAAATGTAATTGATATGATTAACAAAAATATAATTGATATAATTACCTATTAGAAGTAACATTTCTCCTCAAGACAAAAACCCTCTCCAAAAAGTAAATTATGCTGATATCTTATGTAGAATTATTTCAGGAAGTTTCCTTTGTGTGGCATTGATTCATTGATTGTGTTACTTGAATAAAAAGTGAATATTGGATTTCAGTAAATATGGTCACCTGCTATTGTATCCTCAGTTGCACACAGAAATTCCAAGCATTTCTGGTAAATTAGTAACACAAAATCTAAGTTTATCTTCATGTTTGCAGGACCAGTTGGATATTATTGAAGGGGAAAGACGAAAAGTCCAACAAGAATGTGAGGGCCTACAATACCAAGTGGAAGTCCGGAACATTACCAAGAAGATTGCACACCTCAATACAAAGATTGATTCGCTATCCACATTGGTTGAACCAAGGGAAAATGCTTTTCTAAAGTTTGAAAGTCATCATAATGAAGCGTTTGATCAGATTCAAAGAACTATTGAGGATTATGGTCGAGTGGTCACTAGCAAAACCTTCCCAAGCCTTTGTTTTATGAAGGCCAAGAAAGCTATGACTCATTTACGAAGTGAAGTTGTAGTTCATACTGTAGATTATGATGGGGAAAATCAGAATACAGGTGGTGACCCTTTAGAGGCACAGGTCAAAACAGAAGGTGGGGATTTAATTGAAAGTCAGATTGAAGACAATGAGGATGGAACATATTCTATATTCTTTACACCAGAGCAAGGTGGGATACATAGTGTTGCTGTAAAAATCTTTGGCAGATCTATCAAAGAAAGTCCACTGCATGTTGAAGTGATAGACGAACATAATCCAGATATTGTGTATGGGTCTCGGGGCTCAGGAAAGGACCAGTTTCTGCAGCCTGTTGGAATTTGTATTGATGACAGTGAGTATATGTATGTGGCAGATACAGGAAATTCCCGGATTAAGGTCTTAAGCCCGCAACTGAAAGAAGTGCAGCATATAGTAGGGGATGCTTTAGAAGGTAGAAGTGTTACAGGCTTAACTCGAACACCCAGTAGTTCCCTTGTGTTTGTTAACTGGAGGAAGAAGACCATCACAGAGGTAACTTCCTCAGGTCAACTCCTCTCTCAGTTCACTCATGAGCAGTTAATTGAACCAACAACACTTGCAGTGAATAGTGATGGTGAAATTCTTGTAGCAGACAATGCAGTGAATTCTATATTTGTTTTTCTTCCTGGTGGGAAATTAGTCAGAAGATGGGGAGTGAAAGGGAGCAAGCCAGGGCAGTTGGGATCAATTGCTGCACTGTGCACTGGTCCTGATAATGAAGTGGTGGCTGCTGATTCAAGAATACAAGTCTTTTCTCCTGAGGGACAGTATTTACGCACTATCTTCGAAACCAAAGGTTAGACTTGGCAGTTTTTAATCTTGAATAATTCTAATGTCATGTCCATAAAAACTATCACAGGAGTTGCTTTTTCTCTGCTTGTTATTGCTTGTAATCGTATGAATTTCTGTTTGATGTTAAAGTAAGAGGTTGATTAAGAGAAGAGTGCATATGGTTGCAGCTCAGGATAGATTGATTAATTGGTCAGCATTTTAAGGGCATTTTCTTAGTAGTCTTTGCCAAATACAGAGAACCAACCAACTCCAACCATCCTAAGATAGCTCATGTTTGCACCACAGCTTTCATTTACTAGGTGAACCAGCCATAGTCCACAAAAGATATTAGAACAGCAGCTTGGTTGTTGTACGGGCCTTTGAACTCAGCTTGGAATTGGTTCCAAGGCAGTATTAACATGTGTTTAGAAGCTGTAACATTAGACCATGTTTCGTGATTTGGAAAGGGCAGCTATGTAATTTAAGCAACCTTCTCATTAAGCTTTTTCATGGATTCATCAATGCAGTGATCACACATCTTATAGCTCCAGGAACAGGTGTAGAAATGCCACATCTGCTCACATTCATTCCCTAAGTGTCATGTGTAATGCACTGAAACCACAGCTACCTATCCATGTCTAGGCCCCACAGACCTTTCCATGGTTATTCCTGGACACTTCACATACCCTTGTTTAATCCATTAACAGGATTCCACATCATTCCAATTCACCCTGTCTTGTGCAAACCTTTCACCCTCCTGATTGTTCAGACCTTGATTGCTCAAAATCTTTATCCTTCCATCCTTTCATCGCCAATTTGGTCTCCCTGTTCTCCTTGTTCCCTCCACTTCTGACACATATACCCTTTTTGACAACTTTTCCTCACGCATTCTTTCCATATGTCTGAACCATTTCAGCACACCCTCTTCTGCTCTCTGAACCACTTTTTATCACCACACATTTCTCTTACCCTTACATTACTTATAGTATGTAAGAATATAAGTTCTTTACATACCCAGTGGCACATTTTAGCACCAGATTTACATGCATGGCACTAGCTGGTCATGGTTTGACATATCTTTGGTTTGTTATTGCTGTAATAATCTAGTATAATAGTACCTGCATTATTACCTATGCCAGTTAACCTGAAGTGCAGTATTTTGTTGCCTTGATAAAGTTAGTGTACTTGGATGATCATATAAGATTGTACGATTTCTTCATGTATGGCAACCAGCTAGGTATAACTGGGTTGGTACTCATTTGTATGCTCATTTTTCAGTAATTGAAAATGAAGAAAAAGATTGTTTCCTGAGCAAATCATGTAAATCAGTTGTGTATGTTAAAAAGTCAGTTAAACTAGTACCATGAATGTTTACATAGCAACAGATGAGTGAAAGGTAGCAAGGAAAGCTGGAAGCAAGAGTTAGGACGTGTTTTTTGCAGTTTTCCATGGTACCTTTTGTTCATCAGTCCCATGAGTTTCCCATTTGATAGGTTAACCATCAGTGTACCTTCAGCCTTCCCCAGTGATGCATTGTTCTCCTACCTTAGCAGAGTAGCATTAGGAATAAACAAAGAAGAGTTTCATATTCATATAACCACTTTAGAAGTCTTGAATGATTTACTGACACCAAAGTGTATAGTTCACAGTCATGCCCCATAGACTACTTTCAGATATACCTTGACTGCGTACGAGTAGGAAAAGAGTAAAGTGATTGGTTCCCAGTGAATGTCGGTTTGCGGCAGGGGTATGTGATGTCTCCATGATTTTTTAATTTGTTTATGGATGGGGTTGTTAGGGAGGTGAATGCAAGAGTTTGGAGAGAGGGGCAAGTATGCAGTCTGTTGTGGATGAGAGGGCATGGGAAGTGAGTCAGTTGTTGTTCACTAATAATACAACGCTGGTAGCTGATTCGTGTGAGAAACTGCAGAAGCTGGTGACTGAGTTTGGTAAAGTGTGTGAAAGTAGAAAGCTGAGAGTAAATGTGAATAAGAGTAAGGTTATTAGGTACAGTAGGGTTGAGGGACAAGTCAATTGGGAGGTAAGTTTGAATGGAGAAATACTGGAGGAAGTGAAGTGCTTTAGATATCTGGGAGTGGATTTGGCAGCGGATGGAACCATGGAAGCGGAAGTGAGTCACAGGATGGGGGAGGGGTTGAAGATTCTGATGTGTGGAAGGCAAGAACATTATCTCAGAAAGCAAAAAAGGGTATGTTTGAAGGAATAGTGGTTCCAACAATGTTATATGGTTGCGAGGCGTGGGCTATAGATATGGTTGTGCGGAGGAGGGTGGATGTGTTGGAAATGAGATGTTTGAGGACAATATGTGATGTCAGGTGGTTTGATCAAGTAAGTAATGAAAGGATAAGAGAGATGTGTGGTAATAAAAAGATTGTGGTTTAGAGAGCAGAGGGTGTATTGAAATGGTTTGGTCACATGGAGAGAATGAGTGAGGAAAGATTGACCAAGAGGATATATGTGTCAGAGGTGGAGGGAGCGAGGAGAAGTGGGAAACCATATTTGAGGTGGAAGGATGTGGTGAAAAAGATTTTGAGTGATCGGGGCCTGAACATGCAGGAGGGTGAAAGCCATGCAAGGAATAGAGTGAATTGGAATGATGTGGTATACCGGGGTCAATGTGCTGTCAGTGGATTGAACCAGGGCATGTGAAGTGTCTGGGGTAAACCATGGAAAGTTCTGTGGGGCCTGAATGTGGAAAGGGAGCTGTGGTTTCAGTGCATTGTACATGACTGCTAGAGACTGAGTGTGAACGAATGTGGCCTTTGTTGTCTTTTCCTAGCGCTACCTCGTGCGCGTGCAGGGGCGGGGGGGGGTTGTCATTTCATGTGTGGAGGGGTGGCGATGGGAATGAATGAGGGCAGCAAGTATGAATTATGTACATATGTATATATGTATATGTCTGTTTATTTATATATATATGTATACATTGAAATGTATAGGTGTTTATAAGTGCATGTGTGGACGTGTATGTATATACATGTGTGTGTGGGTGGGTTGGGCCAATATTTCGTCTGTTTCCTTGGGCTACCTCACTAACGCAGGAGATAGTGACAAAGTATGATGATAAATAAAATCAATAATGTTGACTGCATCATATACCCTGATTCAGCGGATTGATGCCTGATTTTTTAGGGCAGATTTACTACTTTACTTCCGTGATTAGATTGATTGTTTATAATACGCAGTGTGATATAGGGTGACTGAAGTATAAACTGTACATGGAATGGTACATGGATTATTGAGGGTGCAAAAAATACATTAAACCTATAGTTCACATCTGTTCTTGAATGATCCATTTTAATTTTTCTAAGGTTATTGCAAACCCACCCAAGAATGAAATAGCATAATTATGTTTCAACATTTATTATAATAAAAAACAAAGGTAACTGAGTATAAGTAACAGAACAGAACATCTCCATTTTAATAGACCTGTGAAAATATTCTTTGATGGGGATAGCTGGTGACTTTAGCATTAGAACAGATATGTTTTGATAGCCATGAAGTCTGAGTGGTTCACAACCACAAGTAAAATGCTCTCTCATATATACTCCTATTACTACCACATTTCTCTTCTTACCTTATCATTTCGTATCTGAGTGGTTTGAGTCCTTGTTAAAATCCTAGATGCACAGCATTTTTTCCTTTTGTTGTACATGTTCATAATGCATACAGGGAATTGTGATCATCAGTATTATTGTACTTGGACACAGAGAAAGTGAAGATTTAAAGATTTGTGCATGTGATGTTTTTAATAATCATATAGTTTTTGAGACATTTTTCATTTTGTATTGTTAATTGCAAAAATTTTTTAGCGGATATTTATTCTAAAGTACGATACATTAGTTTACTGTAAATTTATGCTAACTACCTTATCAATTTCAGGGAAAGGGCCAAAAGGGACATATGGAGGGCTGTTTTTGGATCCTAAGGGTTTGTTACTCGCCACAAGACAAGAGCGTAACAATTCATGCATTCAAGTGTTTGATTACTCTCTTGGTACCCTTATCTTCACCATTGATTCCCGAGAAGCTAAACTGAAGCGGCCTTCCGGTTTAGCCACGACACGTGATGGGCATGTCATCATTGTTGACTTGGGTAATGACTGCGTGAAGAAATTCAGGTACATGTAGACATAGAGGTTTGAAGAATTTATTGAATGGTGATGATAACATCTCATGATTTATTTAGTAAGATATTTGACTGATGTTGAAAAGACAGATATCGATCTTAGGATTTAATGGTTTCACACACATATGCAATACAGAGCTGATACTTTAGGGTTTCAGATTTGAATTTATCCTATATTGAATGTTGATGAATTGCACTGCTTTCATATTCTGTAAACATGGAAAATTATAAAAGTTCCTCTTTCACTTGACATGAGACTGCAATGGGTTTTTCAGGGGTAAGACAAGAAAAATTATATTATGTGTGGTGCCCACTGAGGTAGCATTAAGAATAGAGGAGTGAGCCTAAGAGGGGAAAATCCTCACTTGGTCCTCTTCTCTGTTCCTTCTTTTGGAAAAGTAAAATATTATTTCTTTTTCTTTTCTTGTGTTTTTTAACAAGGTAGCTTCATTTACGAATTGACAGTTAAGCTGATTTTTTCAAAACAGCAAAATGAAAAGCGTAAAGTTAAGAGATACACCATAAATAAAAGTAAAAACTTAGGTTCATCAGTAATGTTATTTTGTTTCAAATTTAATTTAACCAATGGATTTCAGGAGATTAAGGGAAAAGATGCAGTTTACTAGTCATGGAGATTCTGTTTTAATGGCCACTCCTTTGAGGGAGTTATAAGTGGGAGCAGATGTCTGAGATATAAATATATAGATATAGAGGATGTGTGGATCAGGTGTTTGCTTTGAAGAATGTATGTGAGAAATACTTAGAAAAGCAAATGGATTTGTATGTAGCATTTATGGATCTGGAGAAGGCATATGATAGAGTTGATAGAGATGCTCTGTGGAAGGTATTAAGAATATATGGTGTGGGAGGCAAGTTGTTAGAAGCAGTGAAAAGTTTTTATCGAGGATGTAAGGCATGTGTACGTGTAGGAAGAGAGGAAAGTGATTGGTTCTCAGTGAATGTAGGTTTGCGGCAGGGGTGTGTGATGTCACCATGGTTGTTTAATTTGTTTATGGATGGGGTTGTTAGGGAGGTGAATGCAAGAGTTTTGGAAAGAGGGGCAAGTATGAAGTCTGTTGGGGATGAGAGAGCTTGGGAAGTGAGTCAGTTGTTGTTCGCTGATGATACAGCGCTGGTGGCTGATTCATGTGAGAAACTGCAGAAGCTGGTGACTGAGTTTGGTAAAGTGTGTGAAAGAAGAAAGTTAAGAGTAAATGTGAATAAGAGCAAGGTTATTAGGTACAGTAGGGTTGAGGGTCAAGTCAATTGGGAGGTGAGTTTGAATGGAGAAAAACTGGAGGAAGTGAAGTGTTTTAGATATCTGGGAGTGGATCTGGCAGCGGATGGAACCATGGAAGCGGAAGTGGATCATAGGGTGGGGGAGGGGGCGAAAAATCTGGGAGCCTTGAAGAATGTATGGAAGTCGAGAACATTATCTCGGAAAGCAAAAATGGGTATGTTTGAAGGAATAGTGGTTCCAACAATGTTGTATGGTTGCGAGGCGTGGGCTATGGATAGAGTTGTGCGCAGGAGGATGGATGTGCTGGAAATGAGATGTTTGAGGACAATGTGTGGTGTGAGGTGGTTTGATCGAGTAAGTAACGTAAGGGTAA